>NW_020837945.1:77536778-77717649 GCF_003676395.1 Aethalodelphis obliquidens
GATAAGCCTTCTCACTCAGGAAATTGCAACTTTGGCTTTTGTGAAACTGCCCTCTCTGCTCCTGTTTCATCCTCCAGGAATATTGCATTGGTAAATTGATGAAATGGTAGTTTTCCAAAGAAACTAATCT
Organism: Aethalodelphis obliquidens; assembly: GCF_003676395.1. NCBI lineage: Eukaryota > Metazoa > Chordata > Mammalia > Artiodactyla > Delphinidae > Aethalodelphis > Aethalodelphis obliquidens. The sequence goes on from NW_020837945.1 coordinate 77,536,909, forward strand.
CCACATAGTACTACTCTATGTGTCTTTGCCAGGTTCTTAGAAACGTTGGAAAAAAGATAGGAAACTGTTCAGTTTTGATATCAGTTAAGATTTAGAGTGAGCCCAGTTTACTAAATCTGGCATTTTTAATACCCAGCAACTTCTGTGAGAGAAAAAGAGAGAGGGATGACGTCCCACAAACATCTATATTTGTTCAACAGGCTGAGCATCCCCTCGTGTGGCCAGACCAGGGGGGGGGACCTACAGTGACCATTGGGGTTGAGGTCTCTGGGGTCTTGTCAATATCAGAGGCTGGGACAAGGCTAACTTGCCCACTTTCTAGTTCTTGTTATTTAGGTTTCACTTTTAGTTTAATTGTCTGTTGAAATTCAGCAGGTTACTTTCCTTCTTAAGGTCCTTTTTGAAATGTTTGCTGACAATACATTCTCTTTAAAGTTCTGAGAAAGGATACTTTAAGTGATTTCTAAAATTTATCTTAAACAGCTTTTGTAAATACTTAAAAAAAAACTTTTTGTCAGACACTTATGTGTGGGAAGAATCATAAGTATATGGTTAGTAGGTGAATGGGCCAGCACCATAGGTAAATTAATATTAAATACCAGAGAGTAACACAGAACCACTATGTCTCCAAATAGAAACCGTAGAGAAATTGAGCTGACATAGAATAGTGGAAAGGGCACTGAAAATTTGTCACTGGGAGTTTTTGTGGCTACTTATTTCTTTTTCTTTTGTTTTGTGTGTGTGTGAGGGAAATAATGACTGAAAGGAATATGAGAATCACACAAGGATTTGTCTCGTTTCTTCTGTGACAGAAACATGGAACTCAAGTTTCTAGACTGTAGAAAAGGACCTCACAGTTATTCATATTCCTCCTTCCTTCTTCCTTCCCCTTTCTCTTCATTTACTATTTATTCAATAAATATTTCTTGAAAGACATGTGTCAGGCATTTTACTAGGTAAAAAGATGAGTCAGACTCAAATTATGTCTACAAAGAGCTAAGAAACTGATAATTAAAGCTAAGTGTCAAGATAAACTACTGTGGATATAGTGGAGAGAATTACTGTTCAGCTAGTGACTTTCAGAGAAAGCTTTACCCAGAAAGTGACGTTTGAACTGGATCTTGAAAGGTAGGAGGGGAAGGCATTCAGAAGACATTCTAGGTGGGAGGAACAACATAAGCAAAAGGCCAGATGAGGGGTCTCTGGCGCTTTTTTGTTTGTTTGTGTGAGTTTTTTATTTTTTTGTGTGAGTTCTGAATAGACAAGGCTGGAGATATAGGTTGCAGCCAGATTGGGCATGAGCCTGAATGGTGCATTAAGAAATTTGTAATGTACATGGCGAGTTTTAAATGATTTAAGTAGAGGAACTTCACTATCAGATTTGTTTCATTAATCAGACAATAGATTGTAAGAGGACAGTCTCATGGGAAACTGAATAGGAGGCTATTGCAGTAGTCCAGAAAGGCTTTCTCATATGGTAACAAAGGCAGATATGATGACCAAATATTTCTGAGGTGTTATATATAAAACTAAGGGAAGGGTAAAATAAACCAAACAATATTTCTTTTTGAATCCAAAGTTGACCAAGCATTTGGCTGGAGAGAGGGATAGAGAGAGAGAGAGGGTGAGAGCCTTCAGTTAGAATTCCATAGGAGCAGGTACAGAAAAAAGAGCAAAACAAAACTCTGGGTCTTTATTAACATAACTCTGGCTGTTGTAAAAGATAAACTCCTAAATCTCAAGCCTTAACATAATAAAAGTTTATTTCTTGTAAAAAGTCCACGTGGTGGTGGGGAGTGGTGGCAAGTACTGCTCCTCTACCAATCTTCAATAAATGGCTTCCAAAGTAATCCTGGATATTGACATTGGTCAACCAGCTGGTAGGCAAGGGAAGAGAAAGTACAGCATTACACGGGTGATTCTTTTGGGTAAACCTGGAAATGACGTATCTCTTGTATCCATACTTCATTGTCTAATTCAGTACTGTGACAGTTAATGCAAAGGGGCTGGAAAATATGCTCTAGCTTCGTGCTCAAGGTGAAAGGAAAGCAGGTTTAGTGAACAACCAGACAGACTTTGAAATACTGGCATTGTCTGCACTGATCTTAGGAGACACTGGATTCTTCCATGGAGACCGTGCTCTCCTGGAGACCTTGGACATCTTGCATTCTGGGGCAAGGAGATTTTAGGCAGGGAGTCCTCCAAGCCCGGTGAGCCAACCTATCAGAAACCAACAGCCCAGACTCTCTGTGCAAAAGCAGGCTTGACCTTGAAGATGAAATTAGCTGAACGCCCCTTCAGTCTCCTGTTTGTACCTAATATGCCTGCGTTACATTTTGAATTTGTTCTGTATCTGAAGGCTTTGTTCTGTGCCTGAATCTTGCCCGGCACAAAACAGGAAGGCTTACTTTATGGTTCTCCAGTAGGTCATCCTGCTAGCTCCCCTTCCAGGAACATGCTCAAGATGCTCTGTTAATTTGAAGGAGATTTACAAAATTATACAGAATGACTCAAATTTCATCATGTTAAAATGTGGGCATCTTTGATTTTTAACATATGCACATTTGAACCATCAGATCACTTCAGTAAAGCCTGGAGCTATGCCATTATTTGCTCTGCACCTATCCTTCGTGCCTACCAAAGTGCCTTGCACACCCTGACTCTCAATAAAAATAGGTTAAAACAATAAATACATATGTGAATTCACAAAGACTGGAAATGTGAGATGTTAATGGTATTTATATCCAGTTACAAAATAAGCCCCAGCTTGAACCTGTCAGCTCTAGTCTCTCAATATTCATGTCGGAATATGATTCATTTGTCCGTTCAGCCTTGCCCTGTCTCCCGACTCACTCCTCAGAAAGGATCAGAGATAAAATGACCTAATTTTGTCCTAGAATTTTGTTGTTGAGAATTTTTATGCTAAAATTATTTTGTTTTACTTTTTCATTAGGGTTGATTTAAATTGAACTGTTTCCATAGATACATAGTTAAATATAAATAATCTCACATCTAACTCATCAGGGAAGAGAGAATGGAGGCTCCTCAGTTTCTTTCCTTGCAGAAAATAGTTAAGAAATTAGCTGCTTCTGGGGCTTCCCTGGTGGCGCAGTGGTTGAGCGTCCGCCTGCCGATGCAGGGGACACGGGTTCGTGCCCCGGTCCGGGAAGATCCCACATGCCGCGGAGCGGCTGGGCCGGTGAGTCATGGCCGCTGAGCCTGCGCGTCCGGAGTCTGTGCTCCGCAACGGGAGAGACCGCAGCGGTGAGAGGGCCGCGTACCGCCAAAAAAAAAATTAGCTGTTCCCTTTAAGGCCTCTGCCTCTCTCTTCCCAGTCCTTTCCCTGCAGATCTGGAGTGACAGCTTAAGTTCCAGAGGCAGCTCAGAGGGTCTCTGCTGGTTCACCACAGGCTTCACTCACTCCAAGAATAATATTCACTGTAATCACAACAACCATGACAATGAAGAGGAGGAGACTGGACACATTTACATGTCACTGAACACCAGGGGTGGAAACTTTATTGAAGCACTATCATCTGAATCTCTGACAAAGCACATACCTGGTATTTAATAGAACATAAAAAATTCAGACAGAGCCTTTCAAACGAAAAGATGCAAAACAGAAGTCTTGGAGGCAACTGCAGTTATGATTTTTAAAAATAATTTTTTTTACCAAGCAGTGTCTGGTGGAGTTGTCCTATTTAAAGAGAACCATTAGTACTGCCGTCTGTCCCTAATAGCCAAATTCATTGACCTGTGTGAGAGTTTAGCAAAATATCTTTATCCCAAGAACATTTCCTTTTGGCTTTGGCATCCTGGGAAGTAGGATTCTGTGCTCGGGCTTGAAAATGTTGAATTCTGAGTCTCTCCAGGGCAGAATTACTGTTTACGTTTTGATAACCCACAGCTCATGCTATCTGCAGGCTATTCGTCACTGACTAACTAGAAGCAACCTGTCCTTTGCCAGTAGCTGCATTCCACACATGGCACATTTTTCATAGATTCTGAAGCAACTTGTAAAGGTAGAACTCTTAACTTTGAAGTAAAACATCTCAGAAGCCATTTATTGGAGAATTTGGTTTGGACCCTGTATATGGGCTTAATAGAAAAATAACTTGATATAACTTCTTTAAATACATAAACTAGGGCTTCTCTGGTGGCACCGTGGTTGAGAGTCCGCCAGCTGATGCAGGGGACACGGGTTCGTGCCCCGGTCCAGGAAGATCCCACATGCCGCGGATCGGTTAGGCCCGTGAGCCGTGGCCGCTGAACCTGCGTGTCCGGAGCCTGTGCTCTGCAACGGGAGAGGCCACAACAGTGAAAGGCCCGCGTACCGCAAAAAAAAAAACATAAAGTAATGGAAGCTTAGAACTCAACATAAATAAAATTGTCCCATAGGATTTTTATGTGGCTCCCAACTACTCCCTGCCTCCACACTCTCATCCTTGCTCCCAATGCTGGTTTTATACCACTTTAGCCTTCTCTTCTCATCAGTTCATTGTCTCAGGAACTTGCTCCCTATTGAAGTCCTTGGTGATAGTTGGAGTAGAGAATGGGGTTTGCAGATATAAGAGATATTTATATTTATGATGGAAAAATCACTCACTTTGAAGCAAGATATCATTAGTCCCATTTTACAAATGATAAATCCAGGCCACAGAGAGCTTAAGATACTTAAGATAGTCACCCAAGCTAGTAAGTAGAAGAGCTGGGATTTCAACATAGGCAGTGTAGCTTTGCTTTGAAAATGCAATGTTCACACATGATAATAGTGCCAGGGTTATTATTAACTGGTAAGTATTCACTGGACATCTATTAAGCCTACAGTATACAAGTATAGTTTTCCAACATTCAGTGATAGAGCAATGGGTAATGCATCGCCCATGGGGTTTCAGTTATCAGAGCTTGCTCTTGATAATAAGAAATTATTTTATTCATTTATTCAATTTGAATTTGTTAAATGGGGCTATTCTTGCAAGGCACTCTGAGACTAGAGAGTTAAATAAAATGATGTTTGCATCAAGTTCTGCAGTAGAAGGGGATATGATATGTCATATACATCTCTTTATGGTACAGGGCACAGGATTTAGGAAGTGCCAAAAGACAGGTAAACGTAAAGAGCTATGAGATTCACAGGGAAATACGAAGGTTGAAGGGAGTCCCCACTCCCTTTGTATTTGAGAACAAAGAGATGGTATTCCAGTTGAATTTTGAAGGATGGGTAGCATTTGAATACAATTGATGTAGGGTGATGAAGGATAAACCACAGTCCAGGAAGCTGGGGAAAGAATATCCTTCTGTTTGTTGCACATTGACGAGATTAGTAAAGTATATTACTAAAGGATAAACCACAGTCCAGGAAGCTGGGGAAAGAATATCCTTCTGTTTGTTGCACATTGACGAGATTAGTAAAGTATATTACGGTATATCACAGAGGACTTGATAAGAGAGAAAGTTCATCTATCATTTATTGAGTACCTAATATGTGCCAGGCATTTTACATTCTTTTTCTCATGTAATTCTCACAACCACAAATAGTTGCTGTTTTCTCTGTTTTACCAAGGGAAAAACTGAAGCCTAGACAGACTAAGGAACTTGCCCAAGGTCAACTGGAAATATACTAGGATTGGAATCCAGGCTTGCATGGATCCTAACATATGTTCTTTTCACTCCATCATACCCTGTTTCTTCTGAAGGCAATGAGGAGCTCTTAAAAATTTCTTAAGAGAAGAATACATGAGTATATTTACCTCTTAGGCATCAGTTTGCTTACTGAGTAGGAAGGAGGCAAGACTAAGAGGTACCGGTGGCCTCAAGCAGGGTATTGGTAGAAGAATAGAGAATAAGAAACGGTCTGTAGGACATTGTGGAATTGAAATCTGCAAGGCTTACTATTATTTGGATACAGTAGGAGGGGGTTGGTAAACACTAACTGGGTGAATTATTTCTGTCTCTGAGTTCTGTGGTTAAACCCACATTCCCATCACCCTGCTCCAGATCTTTGTAATGCCCGACCTTTCCTTGAGCCTTTGTTCTCACTTCTACCTTATCATCAGAGCTTTTCATTAAAAACATTGAACCATCTAGCCGTAAATAAAGTCTACCCATAAGCTCGTGACATCAACCTTACAATGGAATGTGCAGCCTTATGGGACATCAGTTCTCCCTCAGTTGAGATTAGTACACAGTAAATTCCCAAACACAGCATACATTGTGAATGCTGTCTTGAGGCCCAGGGGAAATAAACTGGAGCAGGGATTCTCTGGCAATTACGGGGGAAGAAAGAAGAGGGGAAGTAGGGAAAGAAGATGTTTCAGTTTTGTTTTTGATTCCAGCTCAGTCTCACTTTGTAAAGGCTCCATGGTCAGAAACAACAGCATTGGCTGTGCCGAGAGCCCCACCAACAGGAATAAAGCAGGCTTTTGGTGTTACGTAAAATAAAGCAAACCATGTAGTCATTCCTGCCATCCCAACCTCCGCTTCTCTACATTTCTAGTGTGCTAATGGGTGGATTTGAGTTTACGATGCACTCTTATTTCTCTGAAGTTTTTATAATCAGATTCTCCCATTTATGAGATAGTGGAACAAAATAGCACCACATTATACTTTGATGTGAAATCTTTGCTTTGTCCCTTGGGGATATGCTTCATCTCAGGAAGTAGAGATCATAGTCTAAATTAGGCTATTGTGAATAAGATACAGTATATCATTCAGTTACTTAAGAACAGAGAAATGATGACTTGACCAAAAGACGAACATCGACTAAAAAAAAAAAAAGGAGTTGGAAATCGAGCAAGTAAGAGGGAAATACTTCCATGAGTCACTGACTGTTAAAAATATCCAGAATTTTTTTCTTATTCGGCATTGATGGTCCCTCTAATTCCCACAAAATTAGTACATGAGCTTGAATAGATTTTGTGTTCATTTGTAACTTTCAGAAACTTGGTAGCTTTGGCTGTTGAATGAGTTACAATTTAGATATGAACTTCCTTACAAATCTTAAGTGTAATTTAAAAATAGATACCTAGATTAGGATTTAGCCATATGCTTTATTTGTAGTGGCAGGTATTGTATTTTTCTAATGGCTACCTCTTTCCCTTAACCTCCACGCATTTTAGGAATTTCTAAAGCAGTGAATTTCAGCAAATTCGGTGCCTCCTTCCAAAGGCTGCTTGAAGACAAACATTTCCAGCTATTTCTTAAAATACTCAGGTATTTCTCAGGCATTGTATTAGATTGAAGCAAAATGTTCTCATCAAAATGTTCGAAAGGCTAAAGTGACATATAAAGCCTATTTTAAAAAATTCTTGATTTTGGCCAAAACCTTAATATATCAGCAATCCAAGATTATTACTTTGAATTTCTTTATTAACTTGTCAATTGGTAAAAATTTCTTATCTTTTCTTTTAAAAATGGAACCACAACTCAGGGTTAAATATGGTTTCCCATAGTTAGGTTTTCCCAGTGTAACTTAATTAGAATCATGATGGTACTCCTTGGCCTTACAAAATCTCAGGTTATGAGGAAACACCCTCACTTTCACAGTGTGAGAAATAAGAAGTCAGACTTACAAACAAGTACGTGCTGTGAAGAGAGCATGGATAGGCTTCTTGCAGGATGCAGAAGAAAGTTCAAGAATATATTTGTTCTGGTCCCTTAGTTGGCATTCAGTTTTTTCTTTTTTTTTTAAGATTTACTTTTATTTATTTATTTAGTCTGTGCTGGGTCTTAGTAGCGGCATATGGAATCTTTTAGTTGCGGCATGCGGACTTCTTAGTTGTGGTTCCGTTTTGTTTGTTTGTTTGTTTTCCACATCCTAAAGACCTCCCAGAACCAGGAGGCCTGCATTAGTGGGCGGTGGCCAGAGCTGTTGGATGGTGTCTGTGGCAGATACAGTGGAGGTGAACGGTTCTGGGAGCTGAGTAGAGCAGGGAAATGAGGATATGAGGATGAATAGGAAAATGTCATTTTTTCCAGTACTGACAGTTCACAGCTTTCTCCTTCCCTTGGTCTTTGCTTCTTTCAAGATGCCACTATGGCTGGAGATGCAGAGGAAGTAAGGGGCTCCATGATGGAAACCAGTGACCTTTTCAATTTTCCATTCTCCAGTGTTGGATGACAATTATGTGCTTTTGACACTGCCTCGTGCAGCTGTGCTGAGAGTGCCATTGTCCATTGCAGCTGTGCTCTGAGTCCCTTACTCCATCTTTCTGTGATACATTTGCCAAACACATCCTGAGCACCTGCGATGTACATCAGCTTTATAAAAGTGGAAAGTACACAGAACTGCCGCTCAAGGAACATACAATCGGTGGGGCAGACAGATGTGAAGACAGATCATTATGTTCCGTGGCACAGGTTGGGACATAATGAAGCATGCCCACAGGGCTACAGAAGCTCAGGGTAGGAAGCCACTGCAGCCTCGCCAGCTGCCACGAAGCAGGTGCCGCCTGTCTGGGCCTGCTTCCTCTCTGGCCCAGCCTTGTCTGAGGACAGTCCTGGGTACCAGGAGGCAATCCAGGAATGTGGTTATCAGAATGGAACTTCCACAACTGGATGTGCCTTCTCGGTAGCTAATAATAACGTCCTCCTTCCTCAATCCATTAAGCTAGTAGGACAGCAGGGGAGAAAGGATGTCACAGTGTATCACTACAAAAACTCTCCAGCAGAAGCCAGTTGATTTCTCCCTGAACAAAATCTGGCCTTTGTTTGGTGAATTTCCATTTTCTCTGCTCTTTTCCCCACATCCATTCATTATCTGGGATGGAACACTGTGACCCTTTGCAACAGGGTTAAAATAACAGCAGTAGCTCAAATGAAGGTTGACATTTGCTGACCTTTTCACATAGTCCCTGTAACTTGTTGTTTATATCAGCAAAGCACAGGGCCCCTTCTCTCCCCAGCTTCCAGCATGTTGTTGAACATGTCAAGGCAATAAGTCTCTTTTGCTCTTTTAAGTTGATATAAACATGTCATCCTTTCCATTTCTGGTCATTCCCCTTCTTGCCCTCACTCCCACTCTGTTACCAAGTTTTTCCAGCGCTCTTGGGATCATTGACTCCCCATTCCGTCTCAGAACTTTGACCCTGGTTGAAACAACAGGAGTTTGTCTCTTGTAGTTCCTGTGGATCCCAGCAGATTTCGCCTTGGTTCAGGTACACTTTTACTTCCTGGAGGGCCATCAGGACCCATTATCTTCACTGTGAAATTAAAAAATTGACTCATAAAATATTTGATAAGTGCTGCTTACCTGTACACAGGAGAGTATGGCATATCCCCATCTTATTGGAAAAGGATTAGGTCTTCAAAAAGGCAATGATCAGAGACATGGACTAAAATCTTCTGTGTACAAGGCATTGTGCTGGCTCCCTAGGTATATGTGTAGAAGAATATGCACTCTCCTAAGTTCTGTTCAGTCAAGAGCTGCTGAGGGGATCTTGGGAATTTCCATGCCCTCCCTTGTACTCTTTTATTTTGGGGGAGGTGCTGCTGACAGGATAGCCTGTCATCCCATTTTTGATCTGCCCTAGCTGCTTCTGTATCTCAACTACCCGCATCTTCCATAACCAGATCTCAGATTCTTTTCTCATTTCTGACTATTTCAGGTTGAAGGTCAGCTATGCATTAGTGCTGTGAGTGACTGAGAAAGAGAAGGGAAGAGGGGAGAGGAGCCTCTAATGGTGATCCCCCACCCCCATGTCTTCCTTAGGCTCTGAAAGTAGTTTTGTGCCTCTCCTTTCATCTCTCTCTTCACTCGCATGTTTTTATGGAACGATGCTCTTGATAGACAAAGGGTTTTTTTTCTGTTTGTTTTCTGAAATGTAGAGGAATTTAAATTCTGCCTAAAACCAAGACCTCACCCCACACCATCTCTATTTGCCCCACCCTTTAGCAACTTTGGTTGAATTTTGTCTCCTACAGGAGGATCTGCGAGGTACAAAATCATGGCAGCCTCTTTCTTCCTTCTCTGCATCCACATCGTTAACCTAGATAGACACCTATGGGAAATCCCCAAAGGACCAAGTGCCTGCTTCAGATGGAAGAGTGTTGCAGGATTCTGTTCCCAGGGGACAAGACAAGGGCTGGCGCTGATGGAAGGAGACCTCAAAAGAGAGCTGTGAGGGAGCAAAGAGTTTGTCCAGGGCCTGACTAGGGATCAGAACTAGTAGGTTTCAAACATTTCCCTGGGGACTTAACCTTCTCTAGCTCTTACTCCAAACTGTGAAAATCAGTGCTTCTCAGACTTTCATGTGCATACAAATCACTTAGGCTATTTTGTTAAAATGTGGTTTCTATTCAGTACGTTTGGGGTGAAGCCTGAGGTTAGCATTTCTAACAAGTTCCCAACTAGCTGATGTCTTTGCTTCTGGTCTGGGGATCACACCCTGGGTTGCAAGACTCTAAGCTACCCATCACTATGTAAAAGGCAGCAGGATAAGAGGAGATTTAAAGTCAGGTCTTCCAAATGTTTCCAAATTGATTTGTAGGCAGTTCTGTCTCTTTCTGTTCTACATCACTTTCTGTTCCCCTGCATCCCTCCTCCTTTGTCTGAAGGTTGGCAGCAGCTTCATGGGTTCCCTCCAGTATAAATGAACCCAGGTTACCCTGGAATGAGATCACATTTTCCAAAGATGGGTTTCTAGGCTGCGGTGAAGGCAGAGTCCGTCTGGGCTGTTAAGGCCTGGGAAGTGTAGTCTGTGTAAGACAAAGCAGGGTCTAGGCAGGGCATGGATTTAAGGACGTTCCCCAGGCAGAGGAAGTGGGGAAGCCTGAGCAGCTGCATGTGTTTTTCTAATCCAGTTTCCTGAACTCATGGAAATAGACTCTGTGCTGGCACGTTTAAGGCATCCAGTGGCCTGGAGCTAGGAAAAAGCCTCTGACGTTTCTGTTAGTGCTTAGAAGCTTGATTATGGGTAAGACTCTTTAAAGACGGATGAATTAATCCAGATTATTACCCACACCCCGGTGAAATAGTGTTTCCTATTGATATGGCTTTTCAGAGTGTGATATTATGATTTATAAGAAATATGTATTTGGTCATGATGACCAGAATATATTTCACATATAGAGTTAGTGTTTTTCCAGGGTCCTGATTCACAGCTCCAAAAACCCTTGGAATTTCCCAGGGAAGATGTCTTTTATTATGTTAATGAGGCAATTCCTGGAAAGCCCTAAGGTAACCTAAGGATGGGAGCTAGCTGCCAGAAGAACCAACTAGGTTATTAGAGGGTTGGAATTTTCAGTCCCTGCTCCCACCTCTCCTCCAGGGTGGAGAGAGGGGTTGCAGACTGAGCTCAACTGCCAATGGCCAATGATTTAGTTAATCATGCTTATGCACTGAAGCCTCCTTATAAAAACCAAAGGACAGAGATCTGAGGGCTTCTGGGTGAGCACATGGAGATGAAGACAGAGTGGTGTGACTGGAGAGGGCACGGAAGCTCTGTTCCTCTTCCCATCTACCTTGCCTGGGACCGCTCTTCCATCTGGCTGCTCCTGGGTTGTATCCTTTTAAAATAAATCAGTACTCTAGTGAATAAATGGGTTTCCTGGGTTCTGTGAGCTGCTCTAGCAAATTACTCAAATCCGAGGAGGGGGTTGTAAGACCCTCTGTTCTATAGCCTGATCCATAGGACACCAATCCTACAAATCAGGGCCCCACCCTAATGACCTCATTCAACCTTAATTTTTTTTTCTTAAAGCCCCTATCTCCAAATATAGCCACACTGGGGTTAGGGCTTCAACATATGAATTGGGGGGTAGGGAGGGGAACACAAACATTCTGTCTACAACACAACTAAACATACAAATAATACCTAATTACAAAGTATGATACATGCTAAGAAGAAGAAAGATATAGGCTCTTTTTAGAGCTGTATTACCTGGAATTGCTTTATAAAGATTACTTTTATTATCTATCAAAAGTATCAATCAGTAAAGCCAGGAGGATAAAATTGAGAATGATATTGTATTCTGTATTCCCTTTTTGGAAACCAGAGTCTATTTTATTCATACTTGCTTCAATGCCCACATAATAATCTTTGACTTCCTTCAAGAGAATGTGATAGTTTTGTGAAATATAACTATGACCATTGCCTGACTCTTGAAATGTAATTAGTGGATACCTTACACATCTAAGTACTGGGCCTTTTGATATTTAGTGAAACTAGAGAAAGAGAAAAATAACACTTTGTATCTGGCAAGACTTTCTATCCCAGAATTTTGCTTACATTTGATTTAGCATCTAAAGGTCCTTGTTATAAGATTTGAAAAATTGTTTGTTATCATGGTTGTTATTCAAGTAAAAGGGGTGTAATTAAAAACACATTAATGTGAATTTCAATTTTCAAACTCAGATTTACAAAAATTAAATATAATGTCACTCAAAAATCAACTTGAGAATATTTAGTTTTTATCCAAACTAAAACAAATTTGGATAAGTAAGAAGGAGACTACTGAACATAAGACTGTTTGTTATGCACACCTTGTTATTATTCCTAACTTTAAAATGCCCCATTAAAGCTTGTTTATGGGCACAGAGGTCAGCATTCTCATTACCATGGGATGCCCATGTAGAAGAATTGTGTTCAGTTTTGGGCTAACCATTTAAGAAGAATATTGTAAAAGGAGAGCTATTGTTCTCAAAGTGGAGAACAAGATGGTAAGGGGCATACAACTCTATAATGTGAAGAAGGGGGAATATTAAGATTAGTTTCCTTTATTCCCACCCATAACACTGGGTGTGGTGGGGAGATTAGGGCAGTACCTGATTGTGTCTTCATACAACTGATGGCCAGGCAGGTAGAATCCATGTGGGGCTACAAAACTTGGATTCATAGGTGAGAGTTTCAGGATCATAGGAATTGTACAGTGTGAGAAAGAGGACGATCCTTCGACGAATGGGCTGCTCTGTGTAGGGGGAGGGAGGGATGTTGGCTTCTCTGTAGGAGTCCAGTCAAACCTTGATAACTGAGTAAAGATATCATACATGATAAAGATAATCCTGATGTCAAACAGCTGACCTGCTAGCCCAGTACTGTCTGTCTCAGTTCTGAGATTCTATGTTCTTCTCCCTGCACCTCCCTCAAGACCCCAAAGATAAGACAAAGCTGAATATCCTTTCTGGTATGAGCTCTCAGGTCAGTCTGAATAGCAGGTGATGACTTTACTAGATCCTCAGAGACCAGTTCAGTTCACCTGCAGATGATTCAAAATGTAGGTTCCTCGGATTATGGTGTTCTTTTGAACACCATAATTACATAAGCCAGTTACTGTCATCGCCTACATCACTTCATTGATAGTAAATTAGGCATTTGGAAACTAAAGTATAGGTGGGAGTGGGGGCCTCTGATTAGGTATTGTTTCAGTGACCTCAGTGTTTAGCTAGTGGCCTCTGAGTGTAATGCTGTGTAGTGATTAAGAGCATAAGAGAAGAGAGTCCAGTTATAACCCCCTACATATATAGTCAATTGATTTTTAACTAAGGTACCGTGGTAATTCAATGGAGAAAGAATAATCTTTTTAGCAAAAGGTGATGGAAAAATTGGATAGCCATGTGCAAAAAAATTAAGCTCAATCCTTGTCTCACACCATATACAAAAATTGACTCTAATGGATTATAGACCTAAGTATAAGAATTACAAATATAAAATTTATATAAGAAAACATAGGTGAAAAATCCTGGCAACTTTGAATTTGGTGATTATTTCTTAAATAGGGAATGGAATGCATAAACTATGAAAGCAAATATGAAGAACTTGGACCCCATTGAAATTTAAAAGGATTGCTCTTCAAAAGAGCAATAAAAAAAGTAATAAAAAAGTAGCTGGAAAGACAGACACTGTAATAAAAAGGTAGCTGGAAAGACAGCTATGGCCCAGGGGAAATTATTTGCAAAATATGTATCTGACAAAGACATGTATCTAGAATATATAAAGAACACAACTCAATAATAATAAGATAAACCAATTAAAAATACAAAGCAGGAAAAAATTTGAACAGATACTTCACCAAAGATGATATATAGATGGCAAACAGGGACTTGAAAAGATACTCAACATCATTAGAGAAATTAAAAACTTGTACCTGAATATTTTTAGCAGCTTTATGTGTATTGTTAACAATTGGAAACAAATGTCCATCAACAAGTACATGACAAAACAAATTGTGGTATTGCTATACAATGAAATACTGCTTAGCAATAAAAAGGAATAAACTAATGGTATGTTCAACAACATAGCTGAATCTCTGTGTTGGCTAAGTGCAAGAAGCCAGATAAAAAAGTATATGCTGTATAATTCCTTTTATAAAATTCTTTATAAAATTCTTTATAAAATTCTTTAAAAATGCAAACTAACCTATAGGTTAGAAAGCAGATCAGTAGTCTCAAATGTACAAAGGGAAAGAGAGAGATTACAAAGAGCTGCAAAGAAACTTTTAGGGGTGATGGATATATTCCTTATCTTGATTATGATAGGCATTTGTGGGTGAATACATATGTTAAAATTCATCAAATTGTGTTAATATGTGTAATCTATTGGTCACCAATTAAATGTCAGTAAAGATTATATATATGCATGTATATGCACACATGTACTCATATACATACACACATATATGCATACTCACATATATACACTTTCATTACACTTCCATGCACACAGTCACGTGTTCTTAGTCAAATTAATAACCTCTCTGCCTTCAGTTTATATTTGTCTAAAATGGTGATATAATGTTATTTCCCTCAAGGAGAACAACAATGATGGGCACAGAGCAAGATCTCAAAAAATGTTAGCTAAAATTATTACCCTGTGGTAATAGTTCACTTCGTTTTAAACCTTACTGATTTGTTTATTCTGCCTGTCTGTTTTTCTTTTATTTTTGAGAATGTCTGTTACCAGGAGCAAAATTGTGTTCCCTCGAGAACTATTTTCTAGAGGGTTTTTTGTTTGGTTTGGGTTTTTTTTGTAAGATCTGACTCTTGTAGAAGCATAAGCAGAAAAAATTGTGAAGAAGCCTTGTGAGATGGCATTCCCGGGCCTGAGAGGGGAAATCCTTGCGCTCAGAAACTTTCCATCCTCCTCCACAGCTGAAATGCCTTCCATGGCTGAAATGCCTTCCTCAGCATTTCTGTTTTGAACGCCCTTTCTTGGGGGATCCTAACCCAGCTGCGAGAATTCACTGTGGGCTGAAACCTGGCAGATTAAATCCCGGGGAGAAAAAGCGATTTGAAAGTAATATTTGTTCTTAAAATGACAAATATGTATTGCAGATATTATTTTCTATGTTGCAATTAAATCATTGGGGATTTTACAGATGAGCGACTTTGTATGGCCTAAGACAGTTCAATAAGACACTTGAATTTGCCAGTGACAGTTTTCCTTTGTTTCTTTTAATTTTTTAAGAAAAAGTAGACTAAGCTATATAACTTTTCAAAATCAATTCTTCTTTAGGTAAAATCTTATTATTGCAGCTACTAAATACCCAGGATTTGTATCTATTTGGGTGTTTTTTTTGTTTTTGTTTTTGTTTTTAACGGAGGAGTCTAGTGGTACAGAAGATTGAGCAAATTATTTAACCCTTTCATACTAAACTGCATTGTTTGAGCAGAGTGAAATGACATTGTTTATTTTAATGCTATAAAATTCTATGTCACCTCTTTTCCCATTCCCATTTTTTATAAAGAAAAAACAAAAACGAAAAGGAAAGCCTTCCTGTGTACTGGTTGCTTATCATCATGACTATGGTGATTTTTTTCTTCATTTGTTTCCTCACTCTCCTGTCATTTAAAGTGACCTGTCAGCTATTGACAGCCTACTTCCTTCAGATCCTAACCTGCAATTACACCAGCTGCAGTCAACATTGTCTTATTCCCACAACATTCGTAACATATCAAATTATATGATGGTACTGTTATTGATGACATAGATGGTGAATTAATAAGAACTACGTTATCTACAGCTATGAGATTGGCTACTTGGGTTTGCAGACCAGGAAATTGCTACAGATTAATATCTTAATTTCAGAAGGCATTTGACAGTGTCTTTTATTATATTCTAATATTCATAACCAGCTAAAGAAGTTTTTTCTGATTGGTATCATGTGGCTTTGTAATAGCTCGGAAGGATTTACGTGGTGTCAAATAATGAATTAGTATTAAACTGGAAAGAGGACTTTGATAGTAAGTGCCAGGATACTACACCCCATTCTCTTAAAATGATAAAATGTGTGTGAGACTGAGGTAAGATAACTGAGAAAGGAGAACCAATTTATTATACAGAAGAGTTTCTGTGATGGAGGGCAAATGACATCTAGCAGACTTGTGTTCTCCCAACATTCCTCAAAAAACTCGTACATACATTCATGCGCTGCCACAAAATTTATGAGAAGGACTCAAAAGCTTTAGTAAATTAATAGGCGTCAATAAGATATGTCTTCTAGACAAAAACTAATAAGATCTAGGACTTCATCTATTGAAGCATATCTGAATTTGTATTCATTTCTGGTGCCTTCTCTTAAAGAAGATATTCAAATAGAGAGGATTAGAGCATGTAATTTAACACATTCATTTAAGAACTGAAGTTTTTTTTCTGCACAATAGAAAGCTGTGTAGGAATATAATTGTTGCCTTCAAATGCCTGAAGATCTATCGTAAGAAAAAGGGATTGCATTATGCCTGTTTTTGTTCTTCCAAAATACAAAACCAAGAGCAGTGTGGAAGTTATAGGGAAGTAGATTACGGTTCAATGTTAAAGAAATTATGTTTGACTTAGATGTTTTGTAAGACAGAATGGACTTTTTTTTGGAAAGTAGTGGTTTTCACTCAGGAAAAATTCAACCAGAGCCTGGACAAATATCTTGGGTTAATTTAGATTAGCATTTCTCACAGCATGCCCTGAAGATCACTACCCTCACAAGATAGTCCCCAAGACTCTGAGTCAACTAGCTTTGAGAGAGACCATATAGGATATTGCTTCTTGAATATTCACAGTGTGCATCAGCATATTAGATGCTCTGAAAGTCCTACATTAAAGAAACCTGTTTAACTTTGTGTAACCCGTCATTTCTCAAATTAATTTAAATCCTAAAAATGTGTCACAATTTGTGGAACAAATATGCTTCAGAACACATATGGAAAAATGCATTGGAGGAGGGAGACCTAATGACTTTGATTCCATGAAACCATTCTCTCCATATTTATTAATTCACATGTTAACTAACACTTGTATTTGTGTGTGTGTGTTTCCTGTGCTTATGTATCAGAGAGTGAGTTTTTTTAATATAATTTGTTAGACTTTGGTTTAATTCATTTTTATTGAAATATAATATTTGCTGTATAATAATATAAAAGTACCAGGTATACAATATAGTGATTCACAATTTTTAAAGATTATCCTCCACATAAAATATTGGCAGTATTCCCCATGTTGTACAATATACCTTTGTAGCTTATTTTATACCTAATAGTTTGTACCTCTTAGTCCCCTACACCTATATTGCCCCTCCCCCCTCTCCCCACGGCTAACCACTAGTTTGTTCTCTATATCTGTGAGTCTGCTTCTTTCTTGTTATATTCACTAGTTGCTGTATTTTTTAGATTCCACATATAAGTGATGTCCTGCAGTATTTGTCTTTCTCTGTCTGATTTATTTCACTTGGCATCATGCCGTCAGAGAGTGAGTTTGAAGGCATGCTCATATATAACTGACCAAATTGAAACATAGTTGTCTCGATGGTTGATAAATTGATAGCATGATGAATAAATAATCATTTTAGGATCCCAACTGCCTCAAAAAGACTACAATTCTCCACTTTCCCTCAGAGAGATCATGAAAGCCTGTTATAGTCACCACACATTATCAACTGTTCATCAAGAGAAAAGTAAGCCTGCATCTCCAGAACTTTTTTTTTTTTTAATTTTCCCCTCCCCTCCCTTGCAGTTTAGGCAAAAAGCCAATTTATTGAGCGTGGTGAGGGAGGGCAGGAGTAGATGTGAGAGGATACAGGGTTGAACCACAACTTAAACATCTGGTTTTATTTATGTGCAAGCACCATGCACAGAGCTTAATTAATGTGACTGAAAATAACCGTGTGTCTGCAGAAATGTTGGGTAGGCCTTATGTATGTATATTTCTCTTTCCTAAACACCGATCCTATGCTCCTTATGGCACTGTCAAGATTTAGTTATGAGCACAAGTTATGAATGTGCATAGCAGTTTCTTTGTCTCTTTTCTGACTTTCTGGGCTTTTTTCCCCCCGTAGTTTTCTTTCTAGAAAACTACTACTTTGGCAAGGGTTGAGGATTGAGTCATGGACATGCCTTTACTCGTGTCTTCTGTAATTTGAAGCCAAAATCTGAAGCAAATTCCAATACTGCTGTTTAGCTCTTGAAATGCTAATCACACATATATGCACACACCTGCAAAGCTATTTTTTTTTTGTTCCTCTGGAAGGTTCTAGGACTGGGAGGACATATAGATAGAAAACAGTAAAGAGAATCCCTTTCCTGTCTCTTACAGGACTTTTATTTAAACTCGTGAGTGATTTAATACTGATCAAGAAGAAACAGTGTTCCCCAAATATGTTGCAGCTGATATCCAGCTGTTGTCCCTATAGTCCAATCAGATAGTAAGTCTTCAAATAGGGTAAACTGCTGCAGGAGTACATGTGTATGAGTACTTTATGTAAATATTACATAACATACATTTAGCCAAAGAAATGGAAAATAATAACTTTGAAATAGGCCAAAGATATAATATCAAGCTTATGTTTTCCTTTTTCTGTCTCTCACTCTCCTTCTCTTTTTAAAGTATTTAGTTACTAATGTCAGAGTCCATCAATAACCTAAGTAAAAGGATCTCTAATAAAATGAAGCAAAATCTGGAGTCATTATTTCCAAACCGTTTTTCTTAAAATTAGCAGAAGCCATTTTTCAAATGAAAAGTCTTGAATGATTTTGATTTTAAAAAAGAAAAAAATATAACAATAAATGAAGAGTTTTATTGGTAAAACTGTGTCTCTTCTGTGGCTTACAGTCCTTGAGGTACCTCCAGGAACTTGGTGTGACAACCACTACTCTAGAATATAGGAAATCATAAGACCCATATGAATCAGGAAGGATGAAATAATCTCTCTGTGATTCAGTGTAAGTCAAGTCTAGATCAATAGCCAAAAAAATTACCTCTTGCTTTTTAATAACATGGCCTAGCTTATATTTTGTTTTTCTTAGTGTCATTGCATTCCAAACCAGGGAAACATAAAGATATATTCTTAGGTCAGATGTCCCAAGCAATGCTATGCCTCAGGATCATCTCAAGCTTTTTAAAACACAGGTTTTGGGCTCACAGACCCAGAAGGTCTGAATCGGTAGATCTTATGTTAGGCTTTGGCATTTGCATCCAAAATATTAAAATAAATAAATTAATAAAACCTACCTAGGTGAGTCTTTTGTGCCCCCAGGTTTAGGAACTACTACTGCTCCCCACAAAAGGATAGAATCGTGAAGTCATTGGATTTTCAGTCCAGTGCAGTCAGTACTTTTGATTGCCAGCATGATGCTGATACTAGAGATCAAAGATGGAAGGTCTAATCTATCCTTTTATTCTTAAGGTCTATGATTTCACATTCTAGATCATTTCAATTCTGTCTGCTACTTTTTTGAATGTCTACTATATGAGATTAAACAAACAAAAGGCAAAAGTGTGCTCTAAAGAGGAAAATGGATTCAACTATCTAGAATAAGAAGCGGGTTATCTTAAGTACCAGAGTGGAGGGAAAACACAATTCTGTGAGAGCTCAGTGGAATTGACTGTGATTGGAAGCATTAGAAGGATATGAAATAAGTGATCATTGAGTTCTTCCTTGGATTATGAGTAGAATTCTGTGCTGTGTCAAAGAGGGTGGGTTCAAAAAGGGGTTTAAAGCATAGAAAACCTAATGAGTATGGATGGAAGTTTGTAGCTTGTTAGGAGGTGATGAGTAGGCTGATGTAGCTCTTTGTCAGAGAAGAGCAGAGAAGGTCCTTAAGAGTGACTGTAGTCAAGTTTGGGTTCTTTTTGAAGGTCTCAGGCAGAAGCACCATTACGGAGGTGGTGAACATTTGGGAGAGCAAACTGATACCCCAGGAAAATGAATGGGATATGGCCATGTTAGACATGATAGAAAGAAGGTTTGTATTAATGTTGAAGGAATCCAGGGATATAAAGAATAGATGCAGTTGGGATGAGGATACTTAATTGACATTGAGCTGGTGAAACTGGGGTAGGTTGAGAAGACTGAAGATGCTGTGGATGTGAGAAAGTGTATGGTAGGCACGGGCTCAACCTGATAGTTCTGATGGGTCAGAAGATGGCTGGATGATGTGATAGGGACATCATACTTACTGTTAGCCACAATGATTTTTAACTTCAAGCAAAGTATATTTATTTTAAAGTGAAGGACACTTCTTGGCTATTCAGTTCTTAAAATAACTTGAATAGTTTTTACTCTTTTAATAATATGTGTTCACTGTCAAAGAAAAAATAAAGGATGGAGATGAGTAAAAAGAAGTAACTGAAAATTATTAAATTTATTATTAAATCTCAATGCCCAAGGATAGTCGTTGGTAACACGATGAGGTATTTTTCCAAGTCCCTTTTGTTTCCAACTTATGAGCATTTGTTTCAAAACTGGTATCACCTTACTAATACTTTTTGTAACCTCTATTTTCTAACCCCAATATATCATAAAGTTTTTCGATATTCTTAAATCTTCTTCTATAACACTAAGTAGAATGGCTGAAGAGTGTTTCATGATATAAATTACCCCAAATTTCTTTAATTCACACTAATGATAGGCACTTAGTTAGTTTAATCCTCTTTTTGTTTAATTGCAAATTTTCCTGAGGAAAATCCCTTTATATCAATTTTTTCATTCATATCTTATTGTTTCTCATCTGTCAATGAGATTTACAGTAAATTCTAAAGTAAATTCTCATCTGTGAGGTTTCTGTGTTGAAACGTTTATTCCTAATTCTTTGCCATCACTGGTCACTGTGGTAAGGTATCAGGTACTAGAGTGGCCCTCACACCCAAAATGGGTGAGAGCCCTGATCCTGTCTTCATCATCATCTACCATGATTTCGTTTGTTCAGAACAATTGAATTTTGAATTTGGCCCCATTATACAAGTTGACTGTTATTCTTTTCCTCGTCTTCCACATAAATAAATCCATTTAGTGTGGTCATAGAGTGAAGGAATTATGCTTATCTTTACCCCTTTGATGTTTGGCACAGATTATCTTTAAGACATTACTTCAAAGTAAGTGTGACATAGGACCAGTGAGGTTCAGCGAGAAAAATAGAACCAGATATATATTAAGAGCTTTATTGTAAGGAAATGGCTTACATGATTGGGGGGCTGGCTAGTAAGTGTGAAATCCATAGAACAGGCCATCAGGAAGAGCAGATGTGAACTTTTGGTCATGAGTTGAAGCTGCCACCTACAGAAGAAACTTATTTTTCTTTAGGGAAGAAGAAGAAATTCTCTTTTTAAGGCCTTTCAACTGATTGAATCAGGCCCACTCAGACTATCTGGGATAATCTCCTTTACTTAAGTAAACTGATTATGGACATTAATCACATCTACAAAATACCTTCACAGCAATATCTAGGTTAATGTTTGGTTGGGGACTGTAGCCTAGCTAAGTTGACACATGAAACTGGCCATTACACTTCTGCAGTTAGTTTTCATTCTCTCTCTGTGTGTCTGTCTCTCTATCCCTCTGTTTCTCTCTTTCTCTCTGCTATAATTGGAACTAAGATTTATGAAAGAATTTTGGGGCAGGGGGATGGGCAAGAATAAAATCTATTAAACAGGAAGCCAAGTTAATGGAAAAAAGAATATTTTTGTTGATTTTTTTTTCAGATGCCTTTTCTTACAGTGACAGCCCTATTTTTCCTTGCTGAAGGAAAAACAAGTATAAAGATCTTAGCTGCTTGGAAGCTCAGATCTAAGTGTAAATTGCATTAATTTTAATTGCATTAATTTTCCCATCATTTAGCAATAAATCCAAACTCCTTGGCCTGCAATGCATTAGATGATCTGGGCCTTTTTTGCTTATCCAGCTTATTAAGTTCCAGACAAACCAACATTTTTTTTTTTTTTTCCTCAAAATGCCAAAGTGCTTCTCCCAAGAACCTTTGCTCTTTTCTCTTTGCCTTGAACACATTCTCCAAGTCTTCTCTTTCCTGGCCTTGCTATTGGCATCTCAGCTCAAATATTACCCCCTCAGAGAGGGCTTCCTGGCCACCCTAGCTAAAGGAGTCCCCTCATCCCCAAATTACTTTATCCCGCTATCCAATTTTAATTTTTATATTGAAAAGTTATATCTATAATAATCTTAGTGATTTAACAGTTTTCTTAGTTATTATATATCTCCACTTTATCTGCATCTTTTGGAGAACAGAGACTTTTTGTTTTCCACTAAATCATAGTGACAAGATCCTTACCTGACATTTAGTAGAGCTTTACTCCTTACTTATGGAATGAATAAATGATTCCCAATTTACTTTCCAGGTACAATTCATCACTCCTTTCTGTATTTTTTTGGTCTTTCCTTCTAATACTGTCTTTTCCTTTTTTATACGTTTTTATTTTAAGCTGCCTTACGATAAATATTATTTTTGGAAGTTTTATGTGTATACACTCTGTTGATAAATGTGTGCCTTTGCAGAGGTAATCAAGTGTCCCTGGTGAGGTGTCTCATTCTCCACTCCTGAGTGGAATATAATATATCAACCTTTTAGAATTCTCACTGGGACCACAGGGACACAGATGTCAGAACAGTATGCTGTGTGTGATGCATTCTAGGAAGCCTCATGGCAGCTGCAAGGGAATAGGGAGCCGAGGGAATGTGCCTTGGCTGAAATTTTCTGTATCATTCCACCACGCTGACTCCTCTGTACAGTAACATTTCTCCCATTTGGCATCTGGTTCAGCCAAAACTAATATGTAATGTGTCGTGATTATGAAGTGTGGTGAGAAGGTGGTGAGTATCTAGGGAATAACTTCTACCTCTAACTAGTGCTGAGGAAGGATTGGCTGATGACTTTCCAAATATCTTGAAAAAGGAGTTGGCCACCTATTCATTCCCTTGTTTGTGCTTTTATTTTAAAGACATTTTTTTGACCCTGCATATACTTTAACAGATGTGCAATATACTAAAAGTAAAATAATATGTAAACAATTTTCTTTGTAATGTTATACTTATTTGCAAAGAATTTATTATTACCTGGGAAAGCCTGTAAAGCAAGATATTTCTGTTGTTTTGATTTGATTTCTCCCTGGAATTCATCCAGATAACATTCCAAAACTCCAATTTTAGTAACAAAGACCTGATTTTAAGGCAGATTTGCTAGAAAAGAAAAATTTTTTACTTCACCGTGTATGTTCAAAAAATAGCATCATTTTATGGGCAGATTATAATTTCAAAGTTTGACTATCATAGTTAGCAGATATTTTATGAAATATGTTGTACTTTATTTTCTCTATTGCCTATATTGTTCTCTGGTAGGAAGAACGTGAATTTATGTAGATTATCAGGGTATCATTAGGGCAGTTTTTGGTAACGGATTAATGATTATGCCACTCTAAGAATTTCTTAATTGGAAATGTGCCACATAGAATTTCACCAATTCCTACTCCGATAGTCATAAAAGGGTGTATAATAGGATAGATAATATATACCAACAAAAATAGAACTCAGAAGAGAAAATTATAATTTTCATGATTATCAGAAAATAATATTTGTGGTTTATGATTGTTCTTCTGCAGATGTGAGTGTTCTAGTTTCAGAAGGAGAAAGTTTCCCCAAATGTCATTTGCTTTTATGAAGTCCCTTGTGCAAGAATGCAATTTTCTGTTTGTACCTCAATGCACTAAGACCACCTACATTGTCAGTATTATTTGAATTATGAAATAACTCTGTTGCCTGGATTTTTTTCTTCCCAGAAAACTTTACCATCATAGATAAAGGCAGGTTACTCTATTTACATATGCTAACTATTTAAGTGACTGACCTTGACCCATAGTCAGTAGCTTTGCTAATGTTCATAAATTACAAAAGGAATGTCTTCTCCAGCTGAAGTTGGGTAGTAATTGTAAACCTAAAATAGTAAATGAGAGGAATGTTGCACATGGAGGTCCAGCTAGCAGCATGTTATTTATACAAATTTTTGGACCACCTTTGGACAGGATAAAAAAACTGTCATCAAATGATTAACCACCTCATGGTTAGATGGGCTGCTTCATGTCATCAGTAGCATGTCCTGTCCTACACTGTACATGAAACACAAGTCATAATAGTTGCTGATGAAAGACAGACAGGAAATTCACTTAGCTCTAAGAAATGGGAAAATTTAACTGGGGGGGGAAGATAACATGGGAATTTGAGAGCTGTGTTCAAGTTTTGGAATGAGTGTAAGGAAGAAATAAGGTGGGACTTCTTAGAAACGCCTGGAGAAGTCAGAACCACTCAGGGATGGGAGGATTTTATAAAGTCACAGTGCAGCACAGTCAAATCTAATCCAGTGAGCTCCTTAACCCTGAAAGAGATCGCATAGAGCCTGGACAGTCCAGTGGTGGTGTAGATGCAGACATAGAGGAGGAAATTGATTGGAGTATTTATAAAACCCCAGATTTGTTTTAAGGCATCATGCCTCCCTCAGGCACTGCCAATTACTGAGTATTTACTAAATGAAAAATATTGTCCTAGAAACTAGGAAGAGAAAATAAGCATAAATTATATCCTAGTTAAACTGTAGACAAGCAAGTAAGAATCATAGAGGCTTAGTACTTTGCCCAGTAGTTGATAACACTGAGATTCAAAGCCTTATTGGCTTTAAAGCTTTTTTGTTTGTTTTATTTTTTTCCCTTTTCCATCAGAAATGAACTTGCTGACTTAGCAGTCAAATTAGTTATATTTCCGTATCTCCCTCCTCTTCCTGCAATTGCTAGAAAACTAAAAGGGAGACTGTGAGTACAGTGGAAAGAATATTTTAGTGAGACACCTGAATTTTAGCTCTGATTCTGCTATTGACCCTTAGGACCTTGAACAAACCTTCCATCCTCACCCCATTTATCCCTGAGCTGCAGTGTCCCCTTGAGAAGATCAGAGAGGGTGGCCTCTGTGCTTCCTTTCAGCCCCGACACTGTGTCACTCTTTGACTTCAGCCTCCTCCACCTAACCCTGGGAAACATTGCTGAGGACTTGTGGAGCCTGTCGGCTGGGGGTTGATTATCCTTATTCTCATTCTCATTTCTAATCATGACATAAACACTCGGTTGATATCAAGAACAGGATAAGGGTTTGAAAGAGGTATAATATTTTCCCAATAAAGATCTTACAGGCTGCCATTCTCCCTTCCACCAACATAAGGTACTAGTTCCAGAAGAATGAAAAGTTGCTGAAAGCTGTGAATTACCCACAGCAAATCAGCACTCTTTCCACTCATCACTCTGTGGCCTCATCGTCTCCATTTGTCTGTGGGATCCTCATGGCTTTCTGGATGTTAGAGACACTAGTTCCTTAATTTTGATTTGTTGCTCTGGTTCTTAGTGGATGAGAACTGCCTGCATTTCATGAAGGCATGTAATAAGTCTCAGATAGTTAACTAGAAATGTGATAAATGTAAGACTCCATCTTCAAACACTCACACACACACACACACACACCCCTCTATTCGTTTATAATAGTGATATTGTAAAAGTGATTTTGGAATTGTTTCATTCCATATATTTCCAAGCACTTTCTTATATTTCTTCTTTCACAGCCCTTCACTAATAGGCCATGTATCTGGTTCTGTTCTGTTACTGGAGATTATTTTAGGGGAAAAATATATAATGACTATCTCTAATGGTTAAATTTCAAATGAAAAGCTCCACCTGCCTTCATTTTTTAGCATTAGAATCGATCAGCCTTCTTTCCTACTCAAGCTTTCTACCAAAGTGTTCTTTTATTTCTGTGAAAAGCAAACATAAGCGTTCACCAGTTTTCTCCAGAATGTGGTGCTCTGGGGACAAATTTTCACTGCCTCTTGTTACTAATAACAGTCAACATGCTGGAATCCCACATACCCTTAAAAGGTATCAGTAACTATGCCAATGTGAAATAGGAACCACCATTCCTTTGAATCCAGGCCAAAAGTTTTAGTACACTAAAACTGGGACTGGAGATGATGTGAAATAGAAAATACGGTATTTTTATTCGTAGGTTGTTCTGAAGGAAGTTGCCATATTAATCTTTAAAATCATTGCTTAAATACAATAATCTCTTACATTGCTATATAGCTTTAGAGTTTGTAACCTACTTTGATATATTTTGATATATCCCACAATACTCCTGTGAGACAGATGGCCAGGAGACATACACACACACACACACACACACACACACACACACACACACACAAAATGACATTCATAGGATGTCCTGACAAGGAGACAAAGTAAACAAGTGAAAACAAATTTTGGAACCGTATCATCTGATTCCTAATACTGTCCCCTTTCTGCTGTCTACACTGAAATTTCGTGGACACGTGCAATAAACTGTATGGACTGGACCAGTTTTTTTAAAAAGCATCAAATACCCAGTGATCCCCAGCCCCCAACACAGTACATAATCTGAGATTCCTATTTATGTCTACTAGGTTAGTTACGCATCAGAGGACTCTACTCCAGATGGGTCTTCAACAAAATAAATAACTTTCTTCCTCCCTCCAGCTCCACTGCTCCACCATTGCACTGGGAAAATAGGGGCCAGTTTACTGTCTTTAAAGCACCTAATTGCCAGATAACATCCAGGCAATTGTAGACTTTAATCATTAATGTATTTCCCTTAGAGGAATGTGTTTTGGGTGTATATGTGATTCTAAACTGTAAAAAACTAGGTAACCAAAATGAAGCAATTACTTTCTGATATGTTGAGAAATTTTAAAAAGTTGAACTTCCCATGACCATGAATTTTTAAGTTCTGTTTATGGTATTACTTTCCACTCAACAGTTCAGAATTGTCCTTATGGCCAATAAAGGCAGATTGTCTCTCTCTGTCCTTGGGGACATATAAAGCCACATAAAAGCAATTGGGAGAAATTACTTAATTTAAGTTTTAAAATGTTAATGGAGGGTAAACAGTGACCAAACCGGATGCTGAGCTATTGACCTAGGTCTTTGGGGCCTTTCAGGTTGCAGAATAGCTGTTACTTCCTTTAAGCATTTGCAAGTCAGGCATGGAAACTTTTAAGCAGACTCTGACAAAAGTGCTGGTTT
The DNA here is from genome assembly GCF_003676395.1 of Aethalodelphis obliquidens. Taxonomy (NCBI): domain Eukaryota; kingdom Metazoa; phylum Chordata; class Mammalia; order Artiodactyla; family Delphinidae; genus Aethalodelphis; species Aethalodelphis obliquidens. The sequence goes on from NW_020837945.1 coordinate 77,564,208, forward strand.
TCATTCTGTAATTGCACTAAGTAGAAGCCAGCTGTGAGCCTCTCAGGACCCTTCATTGGACTGAGATTTTAAACATTTTGCTGAGTAGGCAGTAAAGTTTTCTTCTCTTTATTCCCACCCTCTTGGTGAAAATGCACTCTTAATAAGCTGAAAGGAAACGGGGTATGAAAATAACAAATGAAGAACTTGTGTTGAACACAGATTTTAGTGCTTCCCTAAAGGTCACACAAGCCACCAAATGGAACTTAATTTATGACTATTACATACGAGCTGTGTGTAGATACTCAGTAAATATTTGTTGAATGGATAACATATTGGATAACTCACTTTGTGCATATAGTATGATAGAAATATATCCAGTATATCTGCAAGGCCAGTAGCTTTCCAGACAAGAATTCAGTTTCCTCTGAGTTGAGGCTACTTTGTATAAGGCCAACAAACTAAAAGATGCACGTCTTAAGTCAAAATCATCACCACACCTCAAAAAATGCTACTTTCCATGTTCACGATCATGAAGATGAAAGCATTGCCTTCATGGAGAATGGATATGATGGATATGATTTTTGTTCCTTTGGTTCATACATCAGTTGTCCTTGGATGACCATTCAGATCAGATTCATGTCTTACAAAAAGATGATCCAGTTGTAGGTCTTGACTCTGATGGAACAGGTTGATTTTCCAGTTATTCTGCAAGTGACAGATTCAGTAACCATTAGTTGGCATTCTCTCTTACAAGCCTGAAATCACCCTTTTTTTTTTTTTTTTTTTTTTGCGGTACACGGGCCTCTCACCGTTGTGGCCTCTCCCGTTGCGGAGCACAGGCTCTGGACACGCAGGCCCAGCTGCCATGGCTCACAGGCCCAGCCGCTCTGCGGCATGTGGGATCCTCCCGGACCAGGGCACAAACCCGTGTCCCCTGCATCGGCAGGAGGACTCTCAACCACGGCGCCACCAGGGAAGCCCCGAAATCACCCTATTTTGAACTCAGGTTTGTGGATTAAATGAGCTACGTAATCATCTGTAGACGCAATCATGCTATAGACCCAATAAAAACTATTTAAATATTCTGTCAGTGCCTTGGAAACATCCCCATAATACATAATGTCTTACAGTGATAAACTGTAAGGCAAATTTCTGTGGTGCCAGTTACTATGGGCATCGATACACAAATGCTGAGTCATTGCATGGAAAAGGATTAAAAGGCTGAATATACCTTTAAGAAATGTCTGATGCAACCATAGTTACCTTTCTCATTTCTCCACAGTCCAGTGAGTTTTTTTTTTTTTTGTCCAGTGAGTTTTTGTTCTGTTCCTTAATCCTAGAGTGTACAGTAATCATTTTAGCTATATCACATAGAGGAAATACAGGGAACAGACAGCGTAATGCGTTCATTTTATTTATTTCATCCATCCAACACCTACAGGATGTTCTAGACTCTGAGGAGAAACAAGAATGAATAAGTCCTGGGACTTCCCTGGTGGCACAGTGGTTAAGAATCCGCCTGCCAGAGCAGGGGACACGGGTTCAAGCCCTGGTCCAGGAAGATCCCACATGCCATGGAGCAACTAAGCCCGTGCACCACAACTACTGAGCCTGCGCTCTAGAACCCACGAGCCACAACTACTGAGCCCACATGCCACAACTACTGAAGCCCGGGTGCCTAGAGGCTGTGCTCCGCAACAAGAGAAGCCACCGCAGTGAGAAGCCTGCGCACCATAACAAAGAGTAGCCCCTGTGTGCTGCAGCTAGAGAAAGCCCGCGTGCAGCATCGAAGACCCAATGCAGCCAAAAATAAATAAATACAAAAATACATAAATAAAAAAGAATGAATAAGTCCTATTTTCTACCCTTAGCAAGTTCACTATAAGTAGAAAATCAACTCAAATAATCTCTCATATTGATCCCTCCCTCCTGTGAGTCCCCATGCTATTTTGGAGCCCTTCTTGGGGATATAGTGTAGTCTATCTTTAGAATCTTATGTGTGTTCCTTGCATGCTTCTTGGTGGACTTGGAACTCCTGGAAGCAAAGACTGTGTCTTCCTCACCTTTGTATCCCTGGTTCCCACTATTATTCCTAGTGTATCTTATGAACTTACACGTCTTAAAAATGAATGAATGATCTGATGATTTTGCCACTAACAATCTATAAGACTTCTAACTAGTAATCTAGTATCTCTGGGGCCTGTTTCCTCATCTGTAAGTGAGGAAGTGAGGATAATGCATGCTACATCTTATAAAGTTATGATATCAAAATTAGATGCATTAAATTTTGCAGTCTGTGAAACACTATACCAATGAAAAGAATCACCCTTATTAAAATGGAATATATGCTTTCGTTTAACTCTCAGTTGCCATTTAACTACACCTGGCAATGATGTTTGAAGGGATCTCAGGGGCCTTACTATTAGTGGAAAACTCAACCATCATGCATCCCATAAAATTTTCCTTCCTTATAATGCTCAATTGTTAAAAAAAAAAAATTTAAAGTAGGTTCTAATGAAGCATATTAAGTATAGCTTATTCGTCAAACTCTTAACCTCTCTCTTGACCATAAAATATGAATTATTGTGGTATATGGCTCTATTCAGGGTATGATAAATGCTGTATGTACTTTGGGAGGAAACTGTAAGGTATGTTTCTGGCTTGCCTTGAGGAAGAAATAAATGGCCTATGCAGTCACTTCCATCTCTGGTTTCAATGATTAATGCATCCTAGAGGAACAACTTCCTTTAGGCTGCAATGCCAGTTGCTATCCTTATTTCATCCCTTGAGTTTTACAGGGAATGTGAACTGAAAAATATTTAGCTTTTATTTTAGATAACTTTTTTCCTTGACTCCTGCTTGTGTCTTTTACATTTTTTTTTTCCATTCTGGAGTTAGTTTTTCTTGTGCGTATCTAGGTTGTTATCTAGGAGGACACGGGAGGTGATAGAGATAATGCCGGGCTGTGCCTAAGGTTTGGAGGTAGAGCGGATGCTCAGGAGGCTGCGAGAGGCCTCAGCAGCTCAAGTGCCAAGAGGTTCTGTGTGTCTTACCTTGTTACTCACTCATGGCCTCTATGAGGCTTGGGACCAATCAGGATTCCATGTTAGTGCCAGGTCTTCACTTGCTATGTCGTTAGGTGCAGTAGATAAGCATTTTGTGAAACCATTTGAGTGTATTTTGCATTCTTTCATGAGATGGTTAGTCAGGTGTGGCCACAAGAGGGGACAAGGTTCAGGAAAACAAAGTTTATTATATCCACAGCTTCTAAAGAGAGGCACTGCATGCCATGAGGGAGTCATGTAGTGGGAACATCAATGGGGCCAGCTCAACCAAGCAGCTGGGGGGGCCGAGAAAGAAAGAGGACCCATGGGCAAGTGCCTTTATTGGGGGTCAAGGTGGAGTACATAAGCAAAAGGCACAAGAAGATTTTCTGGGTGTGTTTGAAGGTCACTAAATCACAGTCGGGGCAGGGAGGAAAGGGTACTTGTGGCAAGGGCCAGCCTTATGCCACCTGTGCAGAAGCTCAGGGCCTCTATTTATTCACTGCAATGGGAATAATCCATTGTCTTATTTTTTTTAAATCATGATTTCATGTAACAAACATTGAATGTCTGCAATATATGTCATCAGAAGAAAAGCAAAAGGCAAAAAAAAAAAAAAAAAAAAGAATTAGATACAGCATCCACAGTTAAATTGCTTACGATTTGATTTTATCAAAATGCCTTACCGTAGATTCATCAACATTCATACTTCAAATGACTAATGTGCATCAGTAATTTAAAATAACCTTAAAAAGCATGCTGATTAATAACTACATGAAGATAGCAATACTATGCAAATGCATAGGATGCATAGGTACGGGAGATTGAGGTATTGAGACTGAGGGAAAAGGATTGATATTAAAAATCCATTTGCTAAAATCTCAGATCACGGTATCTTATTATTTTCTGAAGATTTTATCCAGAGCAGTGATTTTTCCTCAGAGTCCATATTTTTGTTGAGGCTTGGGGATCTATGAAATCCATAACATTGTATGCATGACTGTGTGCACACGAGCATCCTTCTGGAGAGAAATCTAAAGTTTACGCTAATTTCTAAAAGTAATAATCCAGTCATATTAAAAATCACTAATGCATATTTGACTTATAATTTACTTCTCCTTTTAGGGAAGACAGTGTGTTTGGTGGAAAGATCCTAGAATTAAGATGGAAAGGCATAGGCACGTGCAGTGACAATAGGATGGTGGAGTTGGTACCTTTTGCGGTTCCCATCACGGGTGACAAAACCTTGCTGGTGTGGGAGCTGAGCTCTGGACCCACGGCCGAGGCCTTGCAATCTTCTCCCAGTTTGGCCTTCTGTATTCGGTCCGAGTCTTCCCAGATGCAGCAGTGGCCGGTCCTGGGTTCTATGCCATCATCAAGTTTTATTCAGCAAGGGATGCCCACAGAGCCCAAAAGGCATGCGACCAGAAGCAGCTTTTTCAGACATCTCCAGTGAAGGTTCGTCTCGGCACCAGATATAAGGCGGTTCAACATAATACGCCTGCCCTAAACGGCTCCAGATACCAAGAATTGGCAAATTACTACTTTGGTTTCAATAGGTGGTCAAAAAGGATCATCAGGCTTCAGGATCTTTCTAACCTTGAAGAAAGGGAAAAGGAAGATATTGTGACACCACTTCACAAGCAAAGCCTGAAGTTCTTTTGTGCTTTAGAGGCGGTATTGCCCTCCCACGAGTGCACGAGTCCCGAAGTTGGCATGGCTGAGGAACCTGTGGATAACTTGGAGGAAGGGTCGTTATCATTCCTTATGAAAAGGAAGCTAACCCAGAAGGTTGCTATTCAGAAGGCTATGAGAGATGCATTCCAGAAACAGCTGATTGTGGTTTTAGAAAGTGGTAAAACAGCTGTGGCATGTAGACCGTGTGAAGAGGTCACAGATGCTAGAACTGAAGAAGAACTGCAGGATTTAATTCAAGTATGTGGAGATAAAAGCTCAAGGGGTACACGGCCAGCGTAGCCATAATTCAAAACAACCAGCAGGATTTGGAAGACTTTGGCATGTCTACTCAGCTCTGTCATCCTTAGGAAAAGGTGAAACTCTGAAACTGCTTTTGAGGCAGGGAATTTCTAGGACTTTTCCAAGTCCCGAGCCTTGTCTCTGGCCCCTTATTTGAAGTTTGGAGAGCAGGATCGAGGGCCATCAGTGTACGTCTACAGTTGTGGATCCAGGAGAAGACACAGGCCTTTTAGAACTCCCCTCTAATAGAATTGCAGGGATTTGGGAAGAAAGTAACTATGGCCTTAAGTGTGCTTATGCTACAGTGTTTAAAAACTATTCATGCCTTTCAAGTAAGGTATATTACCCAGATCTCAGCATCTCACATATATCTTGTGTTAAATATTTTGCCGAAGAACCTTTCTGTAAACCAATTATATGGATGCCTCAAATTAGGGATTAAGTTGTCAACGTAATTTCTAAAAGAAAACATTAATGTACTGCATATAGGGTTTTTATTAAAAAGGAGCAAAAAATGTGTTTCATGTCATTGAGAGCTTAATTTGGGGCTAGATTTCGGATTATTTAACTCACCCCAATGTTGCAAAGTTTGTTTTGAAGGGAAGAAAGTAGAGAAAGAAAAGGTGGTTATGTTCTGAAAAATGTAAAAATTTTGAAAGTTTTTCCTGTACAATATAATTATTTTAATTCAATTTAAATCAGTCAAGGAAACTTCAGACGTATCCATGTTTGGGCTTTAAGAAGTCTAGCTTCCTGTGAAACGTGAGAGGAAAGGATTCCATATTGATACTAAAGATTTCGGAAGCCTGATTATAACAACAGATCCATTCCTAAATGAGGCCAATCTTGGAATCAGTTCCATTTAGAAACCATTATGTGCTAGGCACTGGAAATAAGATGAAGCTCCTTCTGTCTTGGAGTTTAGGTGTTAAAGGTGTACCAGACAATTAAAAAGGACTAAAATTAAATAGATTATGAAAAGGACTGTGAAGAAAGTAAATAGGGTGCTAGTTACAGTATTTCAAGAAAATTACTTAACACGCTGACTTTAACATTCTAAGTGTCTTCTCCATGTGTGCACACAGGGTAGACCTCTGAAAAGTGACACAGTAGTTTTTTCTAGATTAATGGCTCTGTTGAGACAAGGTGGGATGTGGGAAGTTTGCCCATGCTAATATAAAGGGCCGTTCACTTGGTTTTAGACTCTCTTTCCCAGAATGAATTGCTCACCTGCCCCAAACCCCTTCTACAGAAGTTCTGGAGTCATCACTGATTCAGTGGTAACCCCTAATAACAGAGTGGTGAATTAATAATGAGACCTGAATACTGAGAGTTTGGAGGAAATGGCAACATTTTATTTTATTTTATTGTTTTTTATTTTTTTGGCATCTTTGTTGGAGTATATTTGCTTTACAATGGTGTGTTAGTTTCTGTTTTATAACAAAGTAAATCAGTTATGCATAAAAAAAAGATGGAAAGGCATAAATTATAGTCCTTAATTCTTTCCTTTCTACCTGTGTGACTTCAGAGAAATTACTCAACTACGGTGTCTTTATCTTTAAAATGGGCAGATACTCTGTTTTCACCTGAGAGTCAAATAAAATGGGTTATGTGACTGGCTAAAATAAATAAAAAATATACCACATAGAGATTATCACTATTATCTTAGGTTATTTGGGCTTTTGCATCTGCCAATCCATGATACTTTTGTTAGTTAAAAATTTTATTATATTACCAAGTAAATATATCCTTCCTACCTTGCCAATGTTGTCAACTTAGTTTTTCAAAGAATGATTACCCAGTTCATAGATTTTTCCATGTTTTTGGAAGCCTTTGTTTTTAAATGAATCAATGTAAGTATCTAATACACCATGACAACTGCCTAGTCTATATCATAGTAAGGGCAGGAGCAGGGTGACCACTGTGCTAGTGCAGAGCCGGGGATATCCCTGGCCTCTGTCAGATTCTACAAAGGAAACTTGGGAGAACTACTTTTGTTTCCTTTGAATAAAGGTCAATAGTAGGTTGAGTGAATGAGGTTGAGGAAGAAATAGAAAGAATAGAGATGAATGTGTTTTGACATTAGATTATGAGTTGAATTCCCTGCCTTGTCTCCATGCAATCGTAAGTTCTCATATTCTTTCTGAGACTCAGTGTTACTATTTTTAAAACGGAGATAAAAAAGAATGATCTCACTAGATTATAGTAAGCCTGACGCAGTTATATCTGTAGGTTGCAGCTTGTCAACTATAAAGTGATATACTACATTAAATGTTGTTAGTCATTAAGGAATAATCATTTCAAGACAGTTCCAAAGTGCAAGATGATTAGATCACTCTCTTGGCGTTTGTTCTGATAGGATTTCACTAGTATTTTATTTATTTAAATATATATATTTGAATATATACATATATATACACACACACATATATATGTAGTCTGTGTGTACTCATTATTTGCTATTTGTTTGGGGACACGTGTGATAAGTAGGCTGCATCATTAGTTGACAGCAAACTTCTCAAATGAGAATCAAAGACGACATAAAAACCAGTGAGAAAGAATTTGGAAGAAAAGGGAGAGTCATGTGGTAAAAAAGACAGAAACTGCCACTTCATATTAGAGAAGAACAGAGGTAGGAAGGAGGTGGTAGTGACCGCTAGGACTTTCAGAGGTAAATTTTGTTCTGAAAGTGGAAAAATGGGAAGCCAAATGATGTAGAAGTATAACAGTAGCAGAGACAGTGATTGTAATAGAATAAAATTATTAGTAGGTAGTTTCCAGGGACTCTTCACTGCAGTTTCCCATCTATGACAAACTAAACTTCCTTAACAATTGAGCACATATTCTGCTTATACCTTTTGTTCCCTTCCCCTACTCCAAATCTCAGTGCTAATTAGCAGCACATGTTAGGGGAAGAAAGCCTGGTAAGACATTCCTACATGAGATCTGGGTTTGCTTCAAATCTCCCAAATGCCCTCAAGCTCAACAGATGGTTCTTGCTTTTGTTTAAAGAAGAATAACTTTGAGGTATCAATAGTGCAATACCCCAACCCTGCTGCCTTTTAGTGAAAATTAAGGCAAAGGGCATGTTAACCATATCAACAAAATAGGAGAAGTAAAAGGGAAACCCATAGGTTCCTTGATGGGTGACAGAGAATTGGTAAATAGATCATAGCTGGTGGATCAAAACGGAATGACAAAAAGAATGTCCCCCAAAATGGAATCACAATTTCAAAATAGAGAATAAATTATTTAACTGTTTAAGACCCTGTAATTTTTAGTGAGTTAAAACTTTATCTATGTAATAAGCTTTATGTTCAGATAAAATGTGATAATGTTTATCGGATGTTATATTGATTAACTCACTCAGTTCCTAAATACAGTGGGATGGGTGGGGTGTCAATTCTTCTCATAACCATTTTATATATAATGAACCAGAGAAGTTAAAATGTTCTCCTAAAGTCATGCAACAAATAATGCAGGAGTCAAAGGTCAAATGCTGGTCTTCTGTTGCCAAGTCCTTTGTTTTGACAACTATTCCTAATGGCTAAAGAAGCAAATTGGAAACAAAACAAGAAGGAGAAAGAGAAGAGAAAGAAATATAATTCAGTCAGATATTTTCAAATATTTAAAATGTATTTATTTTGAATTTTCATACAGTGAAATTCACTCGGTGTACAGTTCTATTACTTTTGACAAATACATAGAGTCAAGTAATCACTGTCATCAAAATTAAGGTACAGGGCTTCCCTGGTGGCGCAGTGGTTGAGAGTCCGTCTGCCGATGCAGGGGATGCGAGTTCGTGCCCCGGTCCGGGAAGATCCCACATGCCGCGGAGCGGCTGGGCCCGTGAGCCATGGCCACTAAGCCTGCGCGTCTGGAGCCTGTGCTCTGCAACGGGAGAGGCCACGGCAGTGAGAGGCCCGCGTACCACAAAAAAAAGAAAAAAAAGATACAGAGCAGTTCCATCACCCCCCAAAATTTCCTCACGCTGCCCTTTTATATTCATCCCCTCCCTTGCCCCCAGTCCCTAACAACCGTTGATCTCTTTGTTCCTCAAGTTTTGCCAATTCAAGAATGTCTATCAATGAAATCAAACAGTATGGAGCTTTGAGTCTAGGTTCTCTTTGTTTTCAAATTTTTTATATGAGTGCTTGGAATCACCTGGAAAATATGTGAATATTTCCCTATATTTTTGTTTATATCCAAAACTGTGCAATCCTGTAGAAACCGCTGAATTCCCATGTTTATTGTGAAAGATGATGTCCAAATTCTGAGGCAAATCATTGTTCATATTATACCACTAATGGCTGTACCTAATATACCTAGAGGGAATACCAACACAGAAAATGCAAGTCTGGCTGTCAGGGTTTTTGAGTGTCACCATCATTACTACATCAGACTTTTGACTGAGATTATGAGGAATAATTATTGATATGTGATTAGGTATATCAGATACCTCTTTAAATCAGCCCTCTGCACAGCACTGTTACTTAGAAGTCTATGTAAATTCCTTTACATGCTTTTACATCATGCGAGTCTTATGTTGCCACTTGATGGGGAAAAACATTAAATCTTTTTAGAACATTTTGTTCGGTTGAATATTGCGTTAAAAAGTATTTCATAATATGTGCTTGAAATTGTAGGGAGAACTATGTTAGGAAATCAAATATATACCCAAAAGCAGAAAACAGGAGCTTCCCTGGTTGCCAAGGGAACCGTTGTTTGCAAATTTCTGTTTATTGAATGTTTGACTGTAAAAGAACAAAACTGTTGAAAGGGGGAAAACCTCTTTATCTTGAGTGATAGAATATGAATGTTACTCCTTTCTGCTTGGGAAAAGAAACATAAACATGGGATTTCAGGCTAGATGGGCTTCTGCACTCTTTTGTAAACTGCTTAAACCATACGGTTTGTTAATTCTTGTTTGTAATTCTTTGTTTCTTACGTAATTGAGCTATTTTTTCCCCAAGAAAAACTTTGTAGTTTATTTTTATTGATAGCATACAACACATTTTATTATGCTTTCTTTCTTCCCCTTTAGTCACATGGTGACTTAATTCTTTTTAACTTCTTATTTTGAGTAAAATATTAGAATTATAGAAAGCTTGCAAAAATAGGACAGACATCTTGCAAAAATAAGATATCCTTTACCCATTTCTCCTTATTTTATCAACTTACATAACCATGGTACATTCAATTGTCAAAACCAGGAAATTAACATGTGATGCCATACTATTAACTACAGACTTATTCCAATTTCATCAATTTTTCCAGTAATGTCATTTTTCTGCTCCAAGATCCAGTCCAAGATCACACATTGTATTAGTTGGTATGTCCCTTTAGTCTCCTCCACTTTGATAGTTTCTCAGTCAGTATTTGTCTTTCATGATCTTGGCACTTTTAGTGAGTATTGGTCAGCTATCTCTAGTCGAACTTTTAAAATGCTTGTTACAAATCTTAGCTGAAATTTTAAATGTTCGTTACCAACCTGCATTTGTTTCTTTGTGAGTTGTAGGATATTTATTAGAGTTTTAGTGATTTTTGCTTAAAAGTTACAGAAACCCCCTGTATATTAAGATGCTAACATTTGTTTAAAAATATTTCTCCCACATGATTATGTTATTAGGTATACATAAGGGTTTATTTTGGTTTTATTTTTTCTAGTTTGTCTATGTTCACATTGACAAGCTTTTCCTACTGATGTCTTCCGTTATAGAAATCAGAAATGTCTACAAATATTTTATTCTAGTTGTTTTATAGTTTATTTTAGGGTATTTAGTATTTTAATTGATTTGCAGTTTACTTGTGTCTTCCATCACTTCTAAGCATAATAAAATTATCCTTATGTAGGTATAAGAAATATTCACATGTATTTTATTTTATTTTTTCAAAATCTGTTTTTTTTTTTTTTATAAATCTTTACTGGAGTATAATTGCTTCACAATACTGTGGTACTTTCTATTGTACAACAAAGTGAATCAGCCATATGCATACATATATCCCCATATCCCCTGCCTCATGAGCCTCTCTCCCACCCTCTGTATCCCACCCCTCTAGCTCTTCGAAAAGCACTGAGCTGATCTCCCTGTGCTATGCTGCTGCTTCCCACTAGCTAACTACTTTACATTTGGTAGTGTATATATGTCGCTGCTACTCTCACTTCACCCCAGCTTCCCCCTCCCGACCATGTCCTCAAGTCCATTCTCTATGTCTACGTCTTTATTCCTACCCTGCCACTAGGTTCATCAGTACCTTTTTAATTATTTATTTATTTTTTTAGATTCCATATATATGTGTTAGCATACGGTATTTGTTTTTCTCTTTCTGACTTAACTTCACTCTGTATGACAGATTCTAGGTCCACCCACCTCACTACAAATAACTCAATTTTGTTTCTTTTTATGGCTGAGTAATATTCCATTGTATATACGTGCCACATCTTCTTTATCCATTCATCTGTCGATGGACATTTAGGTTGCTTCCACGTCCTGGCTATTGTAAATAGTGCTGCAGTGAACACTGTGGTACATGTCTTTTTTGAATTATGGTTTTCTCAGGGTATATGCCCAGTAGTGGGATTGCTGGATCATATGGTAGTTCTATTTTTAGTTTTTTAGGAACCTCCATACTGTTCTCCATAGTGGTTATATCAATTTATATTCCCACCAACAGTGTAGGAGGGTTCCCTTTTTACCACACCCTTTCCAGCATTTATTGTTTCTAGATTTTTTGATGATGGCCATTCTGACTGGTGTGAGGTGATACCTCATTGTACTTTTTATTTGTATTTCTCTAATAATTAGTGATGCTGAGCATCTTTTTATGTGCCTCTTGGCCATCTGTATGTCTTCTTTGGAAAAACGTTTATTTAGGTCTTCCACCCATTTTTTTAATTGGACTTTTTTTTTTTTGATATTGAGCTGTATGAGCTGTTTGTATATTTTGGAGATTTATCCTTTGTCTGTTGTTTCATTTGCAAGTATTTTCTCCCATTCTGAGGGTTGTCTATTTGTCTTGTTTATGGTTTCCTTTGCTGTGCAAAAGATTTTAAGTTTCATTAGGTCTCATTTTTTAATTTTTGTTTTTATTTTCATTACTCTAGGGAGTGGGTCAAAAAAGATCTTGCTGTGGTTTATGTCAAAGAGTGTTTTTCCTATATTTTCCTTTAAGAGTTTTATACTGTCTGGTCTTACATTTAGGTCTTTTATCTACTTGGAGTTTATTTTTGTGTATGGTGTTCATTAGTGTTCTAATTTCATTCTTTTACATGTAGCTGTCCAGTTTTCTCAGCACCAGTTATTGAAGAGTCTGTCTTTTCTCCACTGTATGTTCTTGTCTCCTTTGTCATAAATTAGGTGACCATATGTGCGTAGGTTTATCTCTGGGCTTTCTATCCTGTACCACTGATCTATATTTCTGTTTTTGTGCGAGTACCATACTGTCTTGATTACTGTAGCTTTGTAGTACAGTTTGAAGTCTGGGGGCCTGATTCCTCCAGCTCCGTTTTTCTTTCTCAAGAATGATTTGACTATTCAGGGTCTTTTGTGTTTCCATACAAATTGTAAAATTTTTTGTTCTAATTCTGTGAAGAATGCCGTTGGTAGCTTGATAGGGATTGCACTGAATCAGTAGATTACTTTGGGTAGTATAGTCATTTTCACAATATTGATTATTCCAATCCAAGAACATGGTACATTTCTCTATCTCTTTATGTCATCTTTGATTTCTTTCATCAGTGTTTTATAGTTTTCTGGGTACAAGTCCTTTGCCTCCTTAGGTAGGTTTATTCCTAGGTATTTTATTCTTTCTCTTGCAATGGTAAATGAGATTGTTTCCTTTATTTCTCTTTCTGATTTTTCATTTTTAGTGTATAGGAATGCCAGAGATTTCTGTGCATTAATTTTGTATCCTGCAACCTTACCAAATTCATTGATTAGTTCTAGTGGTTTTCTGGTGGCATTTTTAGGATTTTTTATGTATATTATCATGTCATCTGCAGACAGTAACAGTTTTACTTCTTCCTTTCCAATTTGTATTCCCTTTATTTCTTTTTCTTCTCTGATTGCTGTAGCTAGGACTTCCAAAACTATGTTGAATAAGAGTGGTGAGAGTGAACATCCTTGTCTTGTTCCTGATCTTAGTGGAAATGCTTTCAGTTTTTCACCATTGAGTATGATGTTTGCTGTGGGTTTGTCATATGTGGCCTTTGTTATTTTGAGGTAGGTTCCCTCTATGCCCATTTTCTGGAGAGTTTTTATCATAAATCAGTGTTGAATTTTGTCAAAAGCTTTTTCTGCATCTGTTGAGATGATCATATGGGTTTTATTCCTTAATTTGTTATTATGGTGTATCACATTGATTGATGCATATATTGAAGAATCCTTGCATTTCTGGGATAAATCCCACCTGATCATGGTGTATGATCCTTTTAATATGTTATTGGATTCTGTTTGCTAGTATTTTGTTGAGGATTTTTGCATCTATGTTCATCAGTGATACTGGTCTATAATTTTCTTTTTTAGTGATATCTTTTTTGGTTTTGGCATCAGGGTGATGGTGGCTTCTTTGTAGAATGAATTTGGGAGTGTTCCTCCCTCTGCAATTTTTTGGAAGAGTTTGAGAAGGATTAGTGTTAGCTCTTCTCTAAATGTTTGGTTGAATTCATCTGTGAAGCCATCTGGTCCTGGACTTTTGTTTGTTGGAAGATTTTAAATTACAGTTTCAATTTAATTACTTGTGATAGGTCTGTTTATATTTTCTAATTCTTCCTAGTTCAGTCTTGGAAAATTGTACGTTTCCAAGAATTTGTCCATTTCTTCATGGTTGTCCATTTTATTGATATATAGTTATTTGTAGTAGTCTCTTCTAATCCTTTGTATTTCTGAGGTGTCACTTGTGATTTCTCCTTTTTCATTTCTAATTTTATTGATTTGCATCCATTTTATTCTAGATTTTTTAAATATATAATTTGAAGTGCATTTTAGTGCCTATAACTCTTTACTCCATCTGCAGTTTATTATTTAGTTTGATCTCAGGCTAAGGTCAAAGTGATGTTTTCTAAATAATCAACAGTTTTTCGAATATCATTAACTGAATTCACATACTATTCTCATTGATTGGTATTGCCTCATTCTTACTATATTAAGTTCCTTTATATTCTAAGATCTGTTTATGAGCTATTTAGTTTGTTCCACTGATTTTCTGTCCAATTTTCTCTCACTAATAGAGTATTTTCATTACTTTGGCTTTATTATAGCAAATTTGCCCTCGTTGCTTTTGATTTTCAAAATGTTATCTCTTTGGTCTTTTCAGTTTTTCAAGGGAACATCAGAATCATTTGGTCAAGTTTAAGAGAAACTCACTGTTTTTCTGATTGTTTAGATATTTTCTATCTTTTAGTGAAATTTTAGTGTTCTTCAAATGGCTGTAATACATAACTTACAAAAGTCATTGTTTTAAAGGTTTGCATATTCAATCTGTAGATGTTATCTTTTATCTTTATATATTTATATTGTTTACTAAAGGAATACAGGAAAACTAAACAGTTTTTGTATTATCTATTATATAGCTACTTGATTGAACTCATTAAATCTAACAGTTTAGCAAATTGTTTTTGTTCCTCAAGTAATGATAAATTTTGTCTTTTTTATAATTTTTTGTCATATCTTGATTTATTGATCAAAATTCCAGAACAGGGTTAAATAGCACTGTGGATAATGATTCTCTAATATTTTGTCATTAAATATGATTCTCAGTCCAAAATTATATTGAATGCAAGACACAGATCAGATACTTTAATGAAAAAAGAGAAAAAAAAAAGAAAGTCACCAATTGCCTATTGGCATTTCTAAAGGATTATCAGTTGTGAAGGAATGACCACAATTTGACATGTAAACATACAGTTCTCACCAAATGAAATTGTCAAGTTGGGGGCTATTTAAGAATAAATATGGTAACAGTCTGCAGTTTTTAAAAATCCCTGGATATTTTTGCTCCCCTAAAACTTTCTTGTTAATAATTATCAGCAAGAGATTAAATAAGAGGTTTATCTCTGATACAAGGGCTTCATGGTTAATTGAATCAATAGTCTCAGCTGCTGGGATCACCAGCTTCTGGTACTCAGTTATTGAGAGCTCCATTAAATCAGATAACATATGTGAGATGTCAGCAAGATGCCAAATTCACAATAGATACTCAGTAAATATTAACCACCCTCACCCTGTCCTAAAGAGGTAATAAAATATTTACTTAAGAAACACAGGCCGGCTTTCTAGGAGTTGGCAAGAACCTAATAGAAATCAAAGAGGCCTGTAAGGGACATTGTGAGTTAGTGGCAACTTCCTGCTTTCTACCTCCATCTTGGCTCCTGGAAACTTCTCCTTGCTTTCCTCACTCTCCTCTCCCTAGACTCGCTTAGCCCAAGTCCTGACACATTATCATTTTCTTCTCTTATATCCTCAGAGACATCTTTGGGCTTTTAAAGAATGGACTTTGTAAGGAAACTAAGAGAAAACCCAAACAAAACCCCAAATAATAATAACGTCATAATAGAACACAGGGTCTCCATTCTAAGAATCCTAGAATTTTAGTTAATTCTAGGAACATTCACTGCATATCACACCCTATGCAGGGCACTACAAAGATTAAGCCAAGACACCTATGGTCAAAAAGACCCTTGGGGGCTTCCCTGGTGGCGCAGTGGTTGAGAGTCCGCCTGCCGATGCAGGGGACACGGGTTCGTGCCCCGGTCCGGGAGGAGCCCACATGCCGCGGAGCGGCTGGGCCCGTGAGCCATGGCCGCTGAGCCTGCGCGTCCGGAGCCTGTGCTCTGCAACGGGAGGGGCCACAACAGTGAGAGGCCCAAGTACCACAAAAAAAAAAAAAAAAGACCCTTGGTTTGAGCTATGGCTGCTGATCTGGGTGCATCACCATGAGAGCCTCTCAGCATGGAAACATCTAACAAGGAACATCCCCTTCAAGTGTGTCAACTTAAAAGAAGAGGTGGAGGATTTCTGGACTCCAGGGCTTGGCTGGGATAGCTCTTTAAACATGTATCCCTGTTCCTTCCAATGCTGACTTTACATTAAACCCCTAACCCTGACTTTGCGCTCTGTTAAAGTAGGACACAAACGTATTACTACTGGGTATTCTGGGTGAGAGTGGCTTTCCTATTCTTTTCCTAAATATGGTAATTATCCCTTTAAGGAAAGGGCTAACATTTATTATTTGTCTCTTATTGGGCATGGTACTGTAAATTTGGGTTTCAAATCGTGGACGATATGGGGATTATCAGTCACTCTTCTGGAAATGTGTGGAAATGGAGGGAACTTGTTGCTAGGAATAGGAGAGCCACTTCAAACGAAAAGCCAAGGAATGGAGTACAGAGGGCTCAGTCAGCAATATAGACAAAGCAGGGAGCAGAAGCCTGGTCTTAGAACTGTATTCTGTGATAACAGGGAGGAGGGTGTATGCTCAGACCCAGAACAGAGGACCTCCTGTGTGCAAAACACATGGACCAGCAACCAGTGGGAAGACGGCTACATGAACTCCTGAGCAGGGAATGATTGGAAATTAGTAGTTTGAGTCCATTACTCATTTAAGGGTCAGTAATATTAACAGCATCTACTCTATTTAGAGAGCTACTTAATTTTATGTTACTGAAAATACAACAGATATTTACAATATAGGTTAAGTAATGACTTCCTTCTTTATAATCTTATGTTTCATTATATGGGCATAATTTCTTACAGTGAATTCTTCTATTTTAGACTTTTCAGGTACCCAGCCATTCTTCCTCTCATTAGTTATTTTACATAGGGGTGGAATTAGCTGGCTGTGATACCCTGTTCTGGTTGTCCTTATGGATAGAACACAGAGGTAAATTTATATCATCCGTACCTGAGAGTACGGTATTATCTATTTGGGGTTTTCTCTCTCCAGAGCTAAATGGCAAGGAATTAGACATCATAGCTTAAAATCACATGCCTCAGAGCCAAACTGCCTGGGTTGGAATTATGTTCTCTCTTATTTCCAACTCTATGAACTTGGGCAAGTTCTTTCTACTTTCAGTGCCTCAGTTTCCCCATATATAAATGAGAATGACAATAGTACCTACTTTATAAGAGCGTTATGTGGATTAAATGAGTTCATGTTTGTAAATCACCTAAAACAGTGCTTGGCTTGTAGAAAGCCAAATGTTTTAAATAAAATTTAGAGATTTTCCCCCCTGCCTAAACTTTTAATTTCATAGCTTTATACACCCAGTAAATTTTCACAGAGCTCCTAATACGGACCATGCATTTCACTGATTGAAGAACCAGGCTGCAACATTAGAACAAGTAGTATCTGTATGATATGTTCAGTTTACAAAGCTCTCCTCATTTCAGTTTAATTGTCATAACAATACTATGAGGAAGGCATTATAAGAATTCTCAAGAATCTCATTTTTAAGTAAGTAGGCTAACAGGAAGTCAATGGATGGACGGATGGACGGATGGACGGATGGATGGACGGATGGACGGATGGATGGATGGATGGATGGATGGATGGATGGATGGATGGATGGATGGACGGATGGATGGACGGGCTGGCTGATGTGTAGCCAGGTAGATAGGCATCTGACAGTATGAATATTACAAATTTGTACAATTTCAGCTTTAAGGGTGGACTTGATTTTTAAAAACTGGTTGAGAAAGGGTTTACATAATCTAGGAATAAAATATTTGCAGAGAAGAGGAAGCTACTTTTTCAAAAAAGGAAATTATAAGTGAGAAAAAATGTGTTTGTTTTGGATTTATGCATTATAGCAGTGTTGAAAATCCCAAAAAAATCAAAAAAGGAAGACTTTAAAAACAAAGTGAACCAGGCCAATTGAATTTCACTTTCCAGGCTCAAGAAATGCTAAAAAACAAGCAGAGGCAGAGGCAGGTTATTATTACTTTAATGAGCTACAATGATGCATAAGAAAGGGAAACACTTTTGTACTTTCTGATGTGTTTACTTCTCCATCAGATTAAAACATTTACATAAAAGGTGTGAAATCTCTGAAACTGCTCAAATGTTTTTTGTGGTTATATTAATTTTTCAATCCAAAGTTTTGATTATTTGGAAACTTTTCATGTTGGGTGTTCTGTAAGCATGGGTTTCCAGAAGTCTGTAGTTAGGCATTATTTAGACTAAACATCTGGAAGACTAGCATAGTATAAGTCAAAGATGGTTAGTTAGGGCCTTGGGGATGGAGTTTTCCCAAGTGACTTTGGGAAAATCATTTCTGTTTTATGGTTCTCAGTTTCTTCTTTTACAAAATTGTGGGATTTGGACTAGAGTATGCCTAAAAGCTCCTTGCAACTGCAGAACCAGCCAGTTTTCACTCCAGCATTTTAACTAGGATTTTGTAGACATTGCTTTCTTTTGTTTTACATTTTTGACTGAGTTCACTCCTCCTTGGAAAAATGACTCCTCAGGAAGCCTTTCTGAAAGGCCAGTTAGTCTTCAGGCACTTCAGCGGGCTTAAAATAATCAACGTGTGTCTGTGGCAGCTGCCCAGCCAGACCACGCACAGGAAAAATCACCCCACCCCTGGATGGGCTTCACACTAGAGACCCACACTTAACTGTGACCCTATTTAACTTTGCTGTGTAGCTGGGACTGATCAGACATAGGAGGCTTTCATGAAAGGGGAAAGCTTTGACTTTTAAGATGAGACCTGGAGGTCAGGTCTGTTCAACCATAAAAAAGATGCTTATGAGGGTAAGTCCTTGAAGAACTCATCATGGCTTCTTTGAAGTTACTGCTGATACTATATTTGGGGATCCAGTAAGCTGCTTAAATAAAAAAAGAACGGATAAGATGGTTGGATTAAGATGGAAAAGAAGAGGCAAACTTGGCTCTTAGGAAAATTTTCCCAGTGTTCCCCAAAAGGAATATTTTGGGGATTGATTTTACTTTTAATTGATTTTACTTTCTCCCAAATCTCTTTGACTTTTACATTATCCAGATGACCCACTTGCATGCTGACTTCATCTGGTGCGGTGGAGACACGTGATACAGGTTTCTTGAATCACTACCTTTGTTTGCACCAGAAACCTGATGTTGAAGGCTTAGCCTTTCTGGAGGTGGTGGTCACCACAGTTAATGGAAGAAACTTTGAACTAATGTCATAGCTTCCTACTTTATTACAGAAGTAGACCAACTGTGAACCTTTCTAATCAAAGTCCTCAGGCTTGTGCCGCCTCTTGCTGCCAGCAATCATGACTACTGGCAGAATTGTGTCCACTGGGCAAGGCATGTTTAATTTCATTCTCATCATTATCGTTAACATTCACTAAATGCCTATCTGTCCTAAATACTCAAGATAACAAGAAAATATGGCAAGTTCTTGTCATCACGATGGAGAGAAGGCATACTTAAATAGAAATAATTGCAGCAACCTCATTTGTGGGTTTGCTGGTGTATGTATTTGTGTAGGTGAGTTTTAAGTAGTGTCACATAGATTTTTCTATTTGCTCCTTACAGCAACCCCTCGAGGAAGACCATGCAGGAATCATCACTGCTATTTCATTAATGAGTTTATTGAAACTAGGAGGGCAGTGTGGTGACTTGTTTGAGGTTCTCGAAATGGAAGACAGACCCAGCTCATCCGTCTTCTTACAATTACAAAGTGTCAAATTAACAATACAATTGACCGTAGAACTTTGAACTGCATGGGTCCACTTATACGCACATTGTTTTTAATAGTTGAATCCCAGGATGCTGAACCACAGGTATGGGGGAACTGCATGGAGGGCTGACTCTAAAGTTATATGGGATTGTTGACTGCGTGGAGGATGGGTCCCCAACCCCTGCGTTGTTCAAGGGTCAACTGAATTGGGAATGACTGTAAGCATCCTGCCATTTATGGATGTAAGGACAGAGGGACATTCTCATGTAAGTTTAAATCATTAAATCATTGAATCAATGCCGCTGAGTATTTTGACCATTTCTCAGTTCTGGAAACTAAGCTTAACCTCTCCAGCCATTCTGAATATGAGATTCTCACATTGTACTTCTGGATTAGAAAGAAATACCTTGTATTTTGGCATTAAAAATAGGTGTCTATTCTAGGGAAAAACATGGTTAAAGTAATATCAGTGTCATTAACCTCCATTGCCTGAGAGGAGTCTGTGTTCACAGACTCTGGGAGGGCCAGTTCCTCGTGGGGATTTTTCTCTTCTGTTTGTCTGACTAAACTTTCCTTAAATGTCAGGTCAAAGAAGTGACTGTATTGAATCTTCCCAGTTACTGAATGAATGGCAATTCTCTTGACTTTTTGAAGGGAGGTCTTGGTCAAGCTAAGTCTAAATTTCCTTGGGTGTTCTAAGTCTCCTGTGTGTATTTTGGATAGGAACAAGTGGTATAGAATCCAGTGGTTTCTTCCTACATTAGTCACAGTGGCATTAAGGTTTCTGCATCTATTTCCATAGTAATCTGGCCCATTACCACACAAGGAGCTTACAGACATCTGTATTAGAGGGAAAGACAGAAATATTTAGTCTGTCCTAGAATAGTGAACTGTTTAAAGAGAGGAGTGTAACAGTCCAAGTGATAACATGTGGAAATACATCCACAACCACTTATAATTCATTTTCTCCTTAGGCCTGTAGTGTGAAGGTAAACTACCAGTGTGAAGTAGTAGAGCTAGAAATACCTGAAATAGTTAACATTTAAGCCTTGTTTTTCTCATCTGTAAAAATGAGATTACCACTCACCTTATAATGATGTTAAGAAGACTGAATGTGATAATATATTTAAAGTGTTTAGCACAGCAGTACAATGCGTGGTAGCTATTATTATTATTACCATTATCATTTTTCAGAAATGTGCATCTGTGTACAAGTGAGATTGAACTGGTGAGAAAATGTGAATAATTAGTTTAGCAAAACTAACCACAATGGCTAAGAAAGTAATTTAAAGTAGATGTCCTCTTATTAGAAATTATTTTTGCTGAGTAAAATAACACTTCCTTATAAAGTTTCATATAACTCTGAACAGCTGCATGTAAAAGCTTTCATAATGAAAGGATAAATTCATAAAAGGCTATGGAATTGACCACTGTGTCTTCACTCACCTGCTAACTCATGGGAAAGATAAGCTGAACGCCTTCCTTTTCACTGACTTGTTCGAATCGGTTATACTTAGGTTAATATGTATGTGTATATATGGGGGAATATGTGTCTATGGCATTACAGAGTTTTCTGTGGCATTAAAGCACTTTCTGCCCGCTTGGGACCCATTTTCGCCATTCCAATGTCCCGAATAATTTGGCTTTAATCACAGAGACAAGATCATTCAAGTGAAAGAGAGAAACCTTTCAGGAGATAGACTGTGGAGAGTTATAATGTTCATCTGTTTGCTTGTGTATCCACAAACAAAGCTTGCCTCCTGTTCCAAGACTAGCAGGGGCTGCGGCATCAACAGCACTCAACAGCTCATACCACATGTATAATGCATTGTGGCTTAGGGGTGTAACTCCATGGCAAACACATAACTGTGTACTGCTGGCAGTAAATGTGCTAAGGAGAAAGCCAGAGGAGAATTCCTTTTTCAATCCATTTCCCATTAACCAAGCTGTCTCTGGGACTTGTTTTGGTTATTGTCAGGAGTCAGATATATTTACCACGCTGTTACTGGCTCCATAGAATCAACAAACCTTTTGCATCCCATGTGTGTGCCATTTAGCCTCTGGAAATAATATCTCCTTTTGAAATATTTTTTGGGATGATTCCCAAACTTTGGTAACTGGAGAACCAACAGTAAAATAGTTTTTTTTTTTTTTTCTTTCTTTCCTGAGAGAGCAGCTGAGGTGGCTTAAATGTATACTTGTAAGTAGAATTTCACTGCACTGCTCAAGCCATGGCTGCCTGATTTATGAAGGAAAAATAAATGACATTGCCGTGTGATATACTGCTTCCTTGAACAAAATTCTTTAGGATACAGAAGACTACTTCTGACTGACAGGACAGCTGGAAAGGCGCTAAAGAACAAATTCAAGGGAACACACAGAGAGAGGATGGGGCAGGTCCCATGATAGAGTGTGCTGCCACCTATCTGGCTTCAGATCTAAGATATTGGTAGCCACTGCTAAAAATATTCTTAAAGGAACCAGATTTTTTACTGAAAGAGCTCATTGATTTTGTACACACATTTGAAGGGCTACCTTAGACCTATTTGGAATGGCTGTGGCTAGTGGATTGAGTTGGTAGAAATTTTAAGAGAGATTCTAGTCAGCATAAGAAAGGACACTGGAATGGCCAGAGCTGTCCAAAGCTGGAATGGGCTGCTTTGGAAGACTGTGAATTTCCTGTCACTGGGGGTATTCAAGAAGAAGTCACATGACCACTGACAGAACTTTGCAGAGGATTTAAGCACCAGAAGAGAGGGTGGAGGCTTGGCCAAGTGACTCTTATGGTCTTTTCCATTGCAGAGATTCAATGGAAAAAGCAGTGGGAATATAGTAAATTTATGTTAGATTTGTAACTTATGAACTCATCATTCTTTCCACAAATCATATTCCAGATGAAAAAATAAGATACATTGAATAAAAGTTAAGCATTACTGTTCTTCCCATTAAACACACCAGGCAACTAAACTAAGACAGATTAGGATTTACCACACACTGAAATCAGCAGAAGAACAGGAAATCCCACCAGTGAACTCTGTTGTGGATTTCTTTCCCTTAGGATAAATGAGCCAGAGATAGAGTGACTGATGATTGACTAAGAGGATTGAGAGAGAGAACAACAAACTAAAGAGCAAGTGTATTTACTAGAGACCTACCAGCATGCCTGAATTCCAAGGGAAAACACTCATTCAAAAAGCGAATGCAAATTCCCCTCCTTGCTCCCTCCCACCACACACATACACACAAACTTCTCTATCCAGATTTTTCTAACTGCTTACTTCCAGTGGACCATTCATCTCTGGTCCTGTCCTTCGGGCAGAATTTAAGGCCAGGCAAGAATATAGCCATTATGATTTGTCCGAAGTGGTTCTCCAAAGGTACTGGCTCATTCCGGGAATACCCAAAAGGCTAAAGTAGTGAGGGCCTCAATCTACCCTCTGTAGGATGGGCCCAGTGAGTGCAATGATGCTGAACTAAACCTGATCCTAAAGGTGCCAGTTTAGGAAAGATCAGAAATGTGGGACCCATTCTCAAGTAGATCTTTCATCTTGAGGAGTAGGTCTAGGCTGGTCAAAAGGGGATGAGTAAGACAGACAAGGAGAGTTCATCGCGAGCTCCGAACTAGATAAGAGCTATTTCTACTGTGGAATACAGTCTCTTATGGGATGGGAATGAATTATTCTTCAGTGAGTGAAGGGAGGGTGAGCCGGAGGGTCTCTGGGTAAGGCTTGTTATATACTGAAACATTCTTCAAAGTTTTTCACAATTAAGTTTCTAAAAGGGATTAAGTTGATTATACTATTTTTGCCTTTCATTCTTAAAATTTATATAATCTAAATATGTAAACACAGCAAGCTAGAAGTCATCTTAAAAATCACCTGGCCCAACCCCTTCATTTTACAGAAGTGACAGATTCAGAAATATTGATTGGCTTACTTAAGTTTACTCAGCAAGTTGCCAGAACTAGAATCCATGTCTCCTGTGTCCTGGTCCCATACTTTCTTCATTACCTGAGTGTCTCCTTCCTCACAAGTCTAGTAAAGAATTTTCTGCAGTTCTGAAGATATCAGCTTGAGAGCATGTTGCTGGCTATGGGGAAGAGCGATATAGATCAGAATGATAGACAAAGAAGGCTCTCATGCTAAGACCAAGGCATTGGAGAAGCCACAAGACCCCCATGAATGGCATAGAAAACAGTGAGCCCCTCATTTTGACTTAAGCCACAGGGGATGTTGAGGGCTTAGGGCTGTTGTCTACATTCATTCATTCGAGGACATTCACACTCTCCCCAACATCAACCTCACCTGCAGCCAATTAGAACTTCTTTGTCAATACATAGCATGGTTTTCTCAGTTATAGTTACTTCTCCTAGAATACATTTTTCTCTCCATTTTCAGCTGTCAAACCCTATCCATCTGTCAAGGTTGATCTCAAGTATTCCTTCCTTTACGTAGTTTTACCTCTCTTTCCCCAGTGATATGCTTTCTCACATAACCGTACCTCTTGGTCCCCTGTCTACTTTTCTCTCAGAAAGAATAAAAATTATTTGGATACAACTGGAGAATGGAATTTCAATGAAAAGAAAATTCCAAAAATTCTCCAATTTCATGTAGACCTGAAATAAGTATTTCTTCATTCACCCATTCATTCTTTTAATTTAACAAACCTTTGCCGAGCGCCCACTCCTCATAGCCAAATCATGCTTTTCCTCAAAGACCAGCACGTATTATATTCTTCATATTATCTCTTTCTAATTCCTCACCTGTAAGTAATAAGTGCTCCTCATAAATCAGCTATCTATTGTCTATATTTTGTCTATATTTTGCCACTGAAAGTTTTTTGCTCCCTAAATTCCCGAAGAAGATTTTTTCTCCCTAAATTCCCAAAGAAGTATTTTTCTTGAGGACAAATACAAAGAAAAAGATAAATAATTTCTCCTATTTTTAAAAAATGGGATCAAATCAGATTTACTGATATCTTACCCACACCAAATTCTTGGTCTCAGTGCAATATTTCATATGTGAAAATGATGAAGTGATGATTTAATTGACTCAATTTTCTTTTCTCATAGAGGATTTTTGAAGCCATCAGCATTTGGCAGCCAGGACCATTCCATTTACCCTCCAGTTCTGGAAAATATATTTGAAAACCTAGCAGCATGCAAAGCCAGGGTTGTTAAAATCATCATTTCCCTAAAGGATGTCAGAAGTCCTAAGGGAAAATATTTACAAGGAAAATCTGTCTTCTCTTTGGAATTTACAGGTTTTATTTGTATATTTTTCTCTTCTTACATGTTTCACCCTTGCCCCATCCCATGTGGCAAGAAGACAGACCTGCTTGTCTTTCCACCAATGAATCTGTCATCAGGTAGCTGGCTGAAGTCTATGCCTATTTAAGTAAATGTCTTTCAGTTAGTCAGTTTGCTAACAGATTCTTATCATTATCATTAGTTTATTTTTATCTTCAAAAATTGCTCAAGAATGACTTAGTAGTTCCAGTTTAACCAAACTCCTTTCAGAAAACAGCTATCGGGAGAGTGCTATAGTTTTTAATCATCTTCCATAATTTGAAAAACTTGGGGATAGAATAAATGCCACCAGTTTTGAGTTAAGTGTTCTGCATACCCACATCACTCTCTTTTGTACTTAATTCACCACCCGATTATTGTTTATCTACTTTTTGTAGCTCTCACAATGCTGTCATCTCTTACTATGTTGATATTGATACATTGTGATGGACACACTCATGTCCTGTGTGCCTAATTGCTGGCTAGCCTACACTGACACATTAAGCAAAACTCTCCAGTGTTTGATGAGTGGACAACTACATGAACAGCCTTTCATCCAGTTACTGAAAACCCAAGATGTGCCAAGGAGGGTTAATCACCAGCAATGTAATAGCCAGTCAGAGCCACATAGAGACAGAGCTCTTTGTGAGTTGAGTATACCTTCAAATTAAGAGAGAATATTGTTCTATTTTTTCTACAAATGCATCCTTTTTTTTTGTTTTTTTGGCTGTACGCGGGCCTCTCACCGTTGTGGCCTCTCCCGTTGCGGAGCACAGGCTCCGGACGTGCAGGCTCAGAGAGGTCTTAGCCTAAACTTTCTTTTTGGTAACGTTAGTCATTCTCTGACACCTCAAGGGAGACTTCTGGACAATACCACAGAGGTTAAGATGCCTTCCCAGTTGTTCAGTCTTACCCTGTCCTAATGTTTAAAACTAAAAATAACAGTAACATACCAATAAACCACACATTAATTTCATTTGATCCGTGGCAGATATGACTTGCTTACATTCCATCACTGAGATAGTACTCTCTCCTTACCCAGCAGCCATCCAAGTCTTTTGTGTTCTCTTGTTAGGACTTAGACAATACAACAATACACAGACAGCCTGAGGGACTTTGTGCAATTAAGCACACACATATTTTTTGGTAAATACTTTGAGTTCCCTGGTTTTTTTTCTTCTCAAAAACTCAAGGACTTTTTGTTTTAAATAGTCTCTAATATGAAGTAGCTCGTTTAAAAGTTTTGCTCCTTCACTCTAGTGTTTTTGTCACCCTGAGAGATGGTTTTTCTTTAGATAAGAAATCTTCCTGAAAGCTTAACTGATAGAATCTGTCGTTCCACTGAGTTCATACGGGTAACCTCATTTGACGGTGGCAAGGCACCATCAGTGTTTAACGTTCAGTTGTAAACATCAGATTAAAACTTAGAGCGTTTAGCAAAAACGGGAGTCTATTATTCAGGCTCAGGACAGTAAGTAATTGAAGGAAAGGATACAAGCAGCTGGCAAAAGAGAGTGCTTTAAAAAGACATATGTTTCCTTTCCAGCTTACTCCACAGAGAAAATGTTACTCTTTAAATATATCATTTGTCATCTAATCCTTACCAAATAGCATTTTGAAAGCTACAAATATTTACTTATAACCATGACTACACTTTAGACTAACATTCTGTAAATGCAAAGATAAGTTAATTTTCTTCATTTAGCATGAACACCTAATGTGTGAATTACTATGTGTTCTTTTTTTTTTTTTTTTTTTGCGGTACGCAGGCCTCTCACTGTTGTGGCCTCTCCCGTTGCGGAGCACAGGCTCCGGACGCGCAGGCTCAGCGGCCATGGCTCACGGGCCCAGCCGCTACGCGGCATATGGGATCTTCCCGGACCGGGGACGAACCCGCGTCCCCTGCATTAGCAGGCGGACTCTCAACCACTGCGCCACCAGGGAAGCCCTATGTGTTCTTTAAAGCTAAAAAATTCTAAATTTTCTCCCTTGCCATGCAGGAAAGAACTTAATTAGTAGAAATTTCCTTTACTACGGAGGTTTATCTTTTGAGTAAATTGCACCTTTTCTGTATCCAAAAGAACTTTGAGTTACCTTGTGAAAGCAATTATTTGTATAATTAGATTTTTGAAATGGGAGCAAAAACAAAAATAACTCAAAGAAAAAAATGGAAATATACTAGCTTCACTTTGATATACTATAAACCAGCATGATACAGTTACAGTAAATGAAAATACAGTTTAGTTCTGAGTTTCCTTGTAGTCAAGACAAAAAGGACAACACAGTCTATCATGTAGTCCTCAATGTCTGGTGAAATTAATTTGATACATTAATCAGGAAAATCAACCAATTATTTACTATAACTGAATTATGAAAAGGGCTCAATATATGGGGCTTTTTGCAAATTATATTAACAAAATAAAGGACGGTAACATCGCCAGAAATTATGGCATAAGAAGGAAAAGTTATTTTTCATATAGCTATTTTTGGACTCTAAAAATCTGACTCCATTATATGGAAATGTTTAGGAATTTCCTAAGATTGAATTCTCATGAAAAAGCCTGGTCATTACATTTGGAACACTGTAATTTGTAGGATTTAGTTTAATTCAGTAGTTCAAACAAACTGCTTCCAAATTTTGTTTCAGAATTGGATGGGTCTTTATTTTAACAGTATTCTCTTTTTTTTTTTTTTGGCCGTGCCATGGCTTGCGGGCTCTTAATTCCCCAAACAGAGATTGAACCTGGGCCCTTGGCAGTGAAAGCACGGAGTCCTAACCACTGGACTGCCAGGAAATTACCAACAGTATTCTTTTAATACGTTGCTCAGTTATTTGAAGTTTATTTATTTATTTAACGATGTGGTTCTGTGAAGGAAAATTAACTTTAGGTTGACGAAAATTTGAGGTAAATTTGGAGACATTAGCAAGAGCTGAAGTATCTACAAAAATGTTGGGTATCACCATTAATAAAACAAAATCCTCCCGCTTCATAAAAGAAAGTTTTTAGCCCATGAATTTTTAGTGTTCAGGATGATGTACATGCTGTAATCTGATGACTTCCTTCCCCCTGCATCTAGTGTGATTATGCTACTAATCAGAGCTTAGAAATTCTGCTGTGGCTTAGAAACAGGATGTCTTCACTGTCTATTTACATGTTTGGCAGTTGGTAAGAAACTTCATATGGGGTTAAAAATTCTCTAAAGTTGCTATATTGTGAAATTTAAGTTAAGAGCCAAGGCAAAAATATAGCACTGCATCAAACTAAAATGCATGATATTGGATGAATTCCCAAAGTTAGGGTGGGGAAAGTAGAGAAAGAATTCCTTTCCTTATTGAAAAAGTCGTTTGAGTACAAGAATGGAAATTACTTATTTCAGGCTTGATGTTTTATACTGGTTGTATAAAAGGCTTCAGAAAACGGAATGTGATCTTAAATATTCTCTTACAAAAGGACGCAGTGTTCTTTTAACATCTTTATTGGAGTATAATTGCTTTACAATGGTGTGTTAGTTTCTGCTTTATGACAAAGTGAATCAGTTATACATATACATATGTTCCCATATGGACGCAGTGTTCTTTACATGTTTTAATGTGTTTTAGAATTAGTCCCTTTCCTTTCTTGCACATGTCTTACAAGCTGTTCTAAACTCATACTCAAAATATTTGAGCTTCATATTTATGCTAATTCACAAGAGAGGGAACTTGTATATCTTTCCTAAAATAAGTTTGGAAATTTTAGAATTGTTTCCTTTTGGGCTATGCGTCCACCTTCGGAATTGAGAAACTTTGCTATGGCAAGGATGGGCAAAAATGGAAAGGAAGAGAAAGTAATGGAAGAGGGAGGGGTGAAAAAGAGGGGGCAAACCTATGCTGTCCCATTTTTATTTTGTGATGTGAAAGCATTACCTCTGAGCTGGATTACTGCAGTGTTCTCCTGCCTGCTTCCAAAGATCTGTTCTCCACATAGCAGTCTGAATTATCATTTGAAAATACGTGTCAGGTATTTAAAATTCTTTAATCGTTTCCTCTTGCACTTAGAATAATGTTCAAACTCTTTACTGTAGCGTACAAGTGATCTGTTATCCAACTTCTCAAATCTCTCTTCTTAGTTTCTACTCGGCTTTTAAAACATGTCAAGCTTTTTCCATTTCAGGGCCTTTTTGCTTGACTTTCTTTTGCCTGGAACACTCTTCCTCCTCTTCTGTTCATGACTGGCTTTTCAACGTTTAAGTCTCAGCTCAAAAATCACATTGCAGAGACCTTACTTGACTAATTTATCTAAAGGAGTCCTGCTTTCACCCAGCCCAGCCAGCTCTTACTGAATTGTTTGTTCGTTTATTTCTTCATAGCACTTAGGGCAATCTAAACTTATTTTCATTAATGATTGGTTTACTTGAGGTTTGTCCCCTTGGATGAGACTGTTAACATCTGGAAAGCAGGGTTTTTGTCTGTTTTGGCCATGTGGTTATTCTCATCGACTTTCAGACTTTCACAGTGCCTGGCATGGATTTAATGCAAAATAAATATTTGTTGAATAAATGAATGAGTGAAATAAAGAATTTGGTATGGCTAGAGTACTGAGCCTGTGTTTTCTTGAATGAGGGTTGGTAAATTATAAAACTTCTAGAAGTTTTTCTAGAACTTTCCTGGGAAAAGTTTGCATAGTGGTAAATAGGAAGTTATGCTAGAAAGATAGGCCAGGGGCCAAATCCTACAGTTTCCTGAATGTCGTGGTACATAGTTTCTGGAATCACCTCTGTGGTCAATGGATAGCTATTGACAGTTTTTAAGCATTTTTGAAATGCTCCTTTATTATTCATTATGGAAAACCATTTGTGTGTCAGTAGAGTCTGGTTCACTCACCAGTTGACTGAGTAACTTCCAAACATCAGCAGGGTGTTGATTTAATCAGCCTTTTTTCATGCAGCATGGCTGGCAGGAGAAAATTTTTGCCTTAGTTCTTCACAGCCTGAGATGAAGTGAACCAGTGCTTGTTGAAGGCATTTCTTACCAGTTGTTTCTCATATCTTAGTAGAGCAGCAGGCTCCCCCAAAGCATGATACCATCTTGTTGAATCATTCCCCTTTCCTTAGTTGTTCTTTATTTTACAATTTACTTTTCTAATGCATAGAGTTACCGTCACATTAGAGTTACCTTCTCCTGTGGTATGTTTTAATTTGGTCTGGTCTTAAAGGAAATCCAGTTTGAAGCCTTTAAAGGCAGTTAGCTTCTTGTTTGTTGCAATGGAGTAGCAGGTAGATCCTTCCTTAGCTGAAGCCTAGTACTTATACGGCCTTATAATAATCTCCAGCTAATAGTACAGGCTTGTATGTGGCACACGCATGTTCACCTGGACTTTTCCTACCACTTCAGATGTGTGTATCTAATTTCAAAAATGAACTACAAAGATATCAGGCTTCCAGTTAACATGATGGCCTGTTTTATATATAATCTCTGGCAGCCAATTCTAGTTTCCTGAACTGGTTCACAATAATTTAAAAGCCAGTTCATGAATAAGTTTTATGGATTAACCTTAAGTCATGGAATCTTTATATTTATATTGGGGAACATGGTATTACGTTTAATACGGGGTTATAAATGGGGAAAGCACCAAATAAGCAAAAAACCAATGTGGTCAAATTTAAGAGAAGGAACCAATTTATCAGTGTTGGCTAACAGTTTTCAAGAGCTACTGAATCACATTCATCAGTGATAATCAGTATTGGAAGCTCTCAGTGTGAATGATGACTTCAGAGATGTTGTTATTAAACTTACATCCTTCTAGTCCATTATAGCTTATGAAGCACACTCACATGTAATATACCTTTTGATTTGTGTGAAAATGTTTTGCTTCTTAGAATTTATTTTTTCTCTTTTCCTAGACATATCATAGACATCATCTATATGTAAAGTAGATGGAAAACAAAATAATAAATAAGTCATGTGGTCCCTATCCTCGGAAAGTTCTACTAGGAGAAACAAATGTACTTAGGTAGGTGCCACATATGGCAGAGTATGATAAGTGCCAGTAGAAGAACAGGGATACGATGATATTGCAATGCTTGACTGTAGCTTTAGGGTTGAGAAAAAATTTCTTAGAGAAGGCAGGATTTAAGCTTGGCCTTATAGGATATGTTAGATTTCAACAAGAAAATCCAAGTGTCAGAGGATCTCTAGGTCAGTGGAACAGTCTGAGCAAAACATGAAGGTAGGAAAGTGCAAAATTTATCTATTTTCATTCAATGTTAATGGCTGGTGTTATAAAACTAGAGCGTGTCAGTACTAACCTGTTGTGTTCAGAACTTATAGTTTGGCCCTTAACTGGAGGCAGTTTCCACCAACCACAAGTACCTCACTATATCCTCATGAATTATGTGTCTATGGGAGTTGTAGACTATACATACCCAGCATTAATGAGAGTATATTCACATCCTTGAAATGAATAGATCTTATATAAATATATCCAGTTGTTGTTTCTTTTTAGGGTTTTAGTGATTTCTGAAGCACATTTATATATAATACACAATTAAATCATTCCAAAATCCTATGTAGTAGGTGGTGGTATGACAGTTTCTTAGTGGAGAACCAAGACACAAGCGTTTAAATGACTTTTTCCAGGTTCACTTGGTCAGTAAGTGTAGACACATACCCGATTTAGGACCTATTCATTTTCCTCTATAGCTATATGCTTGTCACTATGTAGTCATCCATACAGCTCATATTTGTCTGTGTTGGTGTATGAGAAATTGAGGAAATTTAAGAAAGAAACCAGGAATTCAAAATGAATGATTTTGACAGCAAAAATAATTCTGAAACCACAGAATCGAGAACAAAGGTGAAAGTGGCAAGGAAAGCTGATTTCAGGCAAGATTTGATGGAAGGAAGGCCAGCAGCGAAGAATATGCAAATTAAAAAGAAAAGGAGAAGGCTTTACTGTTATTAGACAAAGTTAAGGATATCAGATCTTAAAATAGGGCAGTTTATGTTTTCTGTAGTAAGGGATACGATTCTTTATATATCATGAGAAGGCAGTGACTGGGAACTCAGGAACTTACTACTACTTTCTATTTCTTACTAATACTTGAGTGGCCAGACTATCAAAAGCCTACTCAGGTGAATCTTATATGCCTTCCATGATTTTATATTTATTTGTTCAGTAACAGTGAGTTTCATTACTTTATACTTCAAAATAGACCAAGCATAATTTGGATTTCACCATGAAAATGACTAGTACTAGTGTGAATATTCACTTTTCTGAAATGAGGCAAAGGGTTCTGTCTATAGACATTCTCCATGAATAAAGCATAGGGCGAAATGTATTAAATCAAGTAAATTTAATTACATTTTTTTACCAAAAAATGCATCATTGCACGTTACATGGAGAGCAGCTTACTAAGTGGTTTAAGAGATTTATAGTGTCTTTGTAGTTTATTAAAAATCCTTCCTTTTATATGAATGAGAATCCAACTTGTAAGTTTGGAATCAATTTCTCAATCAAAGGAATGTGGTATAACATTTTGTGTGCTGTATTTAGCATCTCTTCTGGATTGGAAAATTTTATTCCTTTTAACCTTGTGTTCTTCACATTCTAAAGCCTGAAAACAGATTTGGAGGAGTGGGAGGTATCCCTAATCTCATCCTTCAGAAAGTCACAGTTTATTCTTCCATTGTCAGGATTAAAGGCAAAAGGAACAAAAAGAAAAGAAGAGAAAATAAAAGACAAAAATATTGAAAATGTGAATTAGAGGTGGCCCAGCATTGGCAGATTTTAATTTTGATCAATCGTAAGACAAACAGAAGCATGTAGAGTCAATTTCCCAGAAAACACATATGGCTTAGAAAAGAGGGAGAAGAAAACGAACTTGGAAAAAAGCACATTCATCCATTTTCACCAATGCCAAAATACCCACATATCATTTTAGGAGCACTGTTTATTAACCTCTTGCCCTTTAGTGTGGAGGCTGGGTAGAGTGAATGTGAACTAGAACTCAGCCCTGACACTTTCTGTCTGTGAGACCTTGGACTGAACCCAGTTTAGAAATATTTGCCTTCATTTGATCCTCTTTTTTTCTCTTTATAGCTTAACCAGCTGGAAAAGGCAGTGGAAGCAGCACACACATTTTTCATGGCCAACCCTGAGCACATGGAAATGCAGCAGAACATCAAGAATTACAGAACGATGGCGGGTGTTGAAGACCTCCAGCTGGTAGATCGGGATGCCAAACCACACCTGGTGAGCTTTGGGGACCCTGTCCTAACCATGAGGAACTTAGTGCTCCTAACTTTCAATGGACTCAAAGCAAATTCCTATGAATGGATATCTCACATTGATTTCCAACATCCAATACAGTATCATTTTTACACTTTCAGAGTTCCCAAGATGAAGTATTGTAATTCAGGGTTGAAAAATTGAAAGAAAAAGAAAATTAACTTAGAAAATCAGTATGATATGGTGAAAAGTAAGAGGTGACGTAAATGTCTGTAACCCTCTCTGAGCCTCAGCACCCACTCCAGCGCTTCAATTTTACCCACTGGAGTTGAAGCCCATGTGAATTGCTCAGGGTCACACCATGGTTTCCCAGCAACTAGTCCAGTGGCTTTTTCCACGGTACCTGTCCTTTTCAAATTTTGATTTTTTTAAGCTACATAATTATTCCTTTAAATGAAATCTTACTTGAAATTCACAGTGTGTTGAAAGGGCATCTTTTTCAATTGGATACATCACCATTCTCAATGTGTGGCCTCCAAGAGGACTGAAGAAAAGGCTAAGAGAGGAAGATTTTAGATGAAAGTCTTTTTTCGTTTTATTTTTTAAAAGAATGAACTATGTTCCCTGGAGCCACATTATTATGATGGTTTCTGTGCTCTTGTACATTGGATGTCTTAAGCTGAGTGCAGTTTAGGGGATCCTTTCTAATTACAGGAAGGTACTTCTTTCCTTCAATGCTGTGAGCTGATCTGTGACAAATCTGTACTATACATTATGTAAATGGCTAACAAGTCAACTGCAAACCAACTGAATGCACAAATCTTAGTGCTGGTGCTGAAATCTATTCAAAATAGTCATCATGGTCTCAAAGTTTGTTTCAAAATTTGCAAGCATCAAGTGTCAATCAAAACTGAAGATGAAACATTAATGAATGTTGAATTCTCATGTTTTAGGTGTACTTCCTTTTTAGATTTTTTGGTTCTCTGATAATTTTACCATACTGTTTCATTTAAATTTCTTACACACTAACTTTGCTTATGCCATTGCAATAAAATTGCAGTATACACACACACACACACAAAAAAAAAATTTGAACCAGGCCTGGAATTGAGTGTCACGTCCACCCACATCCATCTTCCTGCACTTCGTTGCATGGCCCTACCTGCATTTAAAAGGGTTAGAAAATATAGTCTTGAGTGAGCTCAGGAAGAAAATGAAATTGATTGATGCCACAGCAGTAGGCTTGCTCAGTCAGTCCCTTCTCATTTACAATTAGTTGAAGCCAGGGGAGTTTCCCTTTATCTCCCAGTGCGATCCTTCTTTATCTTCCACAGTGCAAGAGTCCCACACCCACCTACCTAAGTGATCCAGAGTCTGCCTGCATTTTGCCATTCAAGTGCCCCTTGGGTGCTCTTTGAAAAAAATTTTTCTGTGTTTCTTTACAGGAGAGTTACAGTGAAGGAGTTAAACATTATGAGGCAGATGACTTTGAACTAGCTATCAAGTACTTTGAACAAGCTTTAAGAGAATATTTCAATGAAGATACAGAGTGCAGAGCCCTGTGTGAGGGGCCTCAGAGATTTGAGGAATATGAGTACTTAGGGTATAAAGCTGGTCTCTATGAAGCCATTGCAGGTAAAGTTTATTTTTTCCCTTGATTTCCTGATTATAGAAATACTACATGCCATCTGTAAAACTATTCCAATAATGTAGACGTATATATTGTAAAAAGTATAATTGTAAAAAAATTCTCCTATACGTATCCCATCCTCTCTCCCGTGGATTACTTTCCCTAGCTTAAATTTTGGTGACTATGCTTCCAAGCTTTTTCAGATACACACACAAATATTTAGGAACTTATTTATAATTATTATTTCATTTTATAAAAATAAGACAACACTGTAAATATTGATTTTCAGTATATGTTTTGTTTTTGTTTCATTTTATGCTTAACAATATATTGTGGACTTCTCATGTAAGTACACGTAGATCTACCTTATTGCATTATATGGGGAAAGTGTAATTTATTTGACCAGTCCTTTACTGATGAATACTAAGCAAGTTGCAGTTTTTTATTATGATTAATAATGTAGTAGTGAATATCTTTGTATAGTCTTCTTCTATTACTTAAATGAATATTTTGTTACATACGGGAATTTAATATACCGCTATTTAAAATAGTAGGTAAAGTTCATTATACATTAATTGGGGAGGTTGACTAGTTAACCATGTATGGTGGGGACTGAGTTCTCTGCTGCATATGAAAAAATACACGAAATAAACTCTATTATATTAATAATATGAGTAAAAATAGAACTGTTAGAAGAAAATGCAAGGGAATATTTGTATAACAGTAGGAAAGCTCTTCTTAGCATGATGAAAGACAAGAAATTTTAAGAAAAAGATAGATTTTACATAAGATTTATAAATATAAAAGCTACTTTAATCAAATTGATTTATAATAGCAAGTGGAAAAAGTTGCAAAATGTTTACAGGAAAACAGTTAATATCATTAATACTTAAACACAGACTGTGAATTATTAGTAGTACTGGTAATTCATTTCTTATTTATTGGTAGTAATAAAAATAAGTCAAAATTTATTTAACAGTTAAAATATACAGAGCATTTTATATAGCTATATCTCTTTTAATCCTATAAACAACTCCTTGTAGGTATTGTTATTCACCCTCTTCTCCCCTTTTAAATGAGGAATTTAGACCTCAGAAAGATTAAGTAATGGGATTAAGGTGAAACTGGGAATCAAACCTAAGTTTTTCTCTAGAGCCCATACTTTGAAGATCTACACAGTTGAAAAATGGGCAGAGGTTTTTTATTCAACAATAAATGTTTAACACATATTTGTTGAGTGCATATTGTATTCCAAGTCATAAAACATGAAAAACAATGTTCAACTTCTCATATACTCATAGAAATGCAGATTAATAAAGTCAGTTTTCTTTCCCCAACTTCCAATGTTTTCTGTCTTCATAAAAAGCATCACTCACCTAGTAGCTCAAACCAAATCCCTAGAAGTTATCTTTCAATCCAACATTTCCTTCAATTCTTATTCCCCTCCGACTTGTTACCAAACTTTGAAAGATGCTACTTCCTAATAGCATTTGAGATTTCCTGGTTCCCTCCACTCCTTTTGCTACCACCCTGGTTCAAATCAACACTATATTTTAACTAATTCACTGTGATAGTTTCCTTGCTGGTCCTCACGTTCTGATCAGGTTTCACTCTGTAGGCAGACAGAACAGTTTTCCAAAAAACAGAAAGTCTGCTCACAGATATGCTGAATCACCCCCTGACACGCCACTGGCTTCCATTGCACTTGAAATAAAACCCAAAACCTTTAACAAGGACTTTCATGACTGCGTACTAGTGTTCATCTGTACTTATTTTAATTCCTAAGGTACGCCAGGCTCATTTCCACTTACAGACTTGAAAATGTTGTCTTCTCTCACTTGGCTATTGCCCTATCTTGTTAAGTGCTTAATCCTCAGTGCCTACTTATGGTGACTGGCAAATAGCAGGTGCTTAGTGAATATCTGTTAAATGAATGGGTGGAAGGAAGAAAGGATGAGGGAAGGAAGGAAGGAAGGAGACGACCTATCCATCAATCACATTGCAGAGATTAAAAGGTTAATAATACTATACATTTGTGAAAATATAGGTCTTAAATTGTTGAGGTTTTTTTTTGAATTTTATTTTATTTATTTTTTTATACAGCAGGTTCTTATTAGTTATCCATTTTATACATATTAGTGTATATATGTAAATCTCAGTCTCCCAATTCAACACACCACCACCCCCTTCTGCCATGTTCCCCCCTTGGTGCCCATACATCTGTTCTCTACATCTGTGTCTCAATTTCTGCCCTGCAAACTGGTTCACCTGTACCATTTTTCTAAGTTCCACATATATGCGTTAATATACAATATTTGTTTTTCTCTTTCTGACTTACTTCACTCTGAATGACAGTCTCTAGATCCATCCACGTCTCTACAAATAAACTAATTTCATTCCTTTTTATGGCTGTGTAATGTTCCATTGTATATATGTACCACATCTTCTTTATCCATTTGTCTATTGATGGGCATTTAGGCTGCTTCCATGTCCTGGCTATTGTAAATAGTGCTGCAATGAACATTGGGATGCATGTGTCTTTTTGAATTATGGTTTTCTCTTGGTATATGCCCAGTAGTGAGATTGCTGGGTCATATGGTAATTCTATTTATAGTTTTTTAAGGAACCTCCCTACTGTTCTCCAAAGTGGCTGTATCAATTTATATTCCCACCAACAGTGCAAGAGGGTTCCCTTTTCTCCACACCCTCTCCAGCATCTGTTGTTTTTAGATTTTCTGGTGATGCCCATTCTAACTGGTGTGAGGTGATACCTCATTGTAGTTTTGATTTGCACTTCTCTAATAATTAGTGATGTTGAGCAACTTTTCCTGTGCTTCTTGGCCATCTGTATGTCTTCTTTGGAGAAATGTTTATTTAGGTCTTCTGCCAATTTTTGGATTGGGTTGTGTGTTTTTTTAATATTGAGCTGCATGAGCTGTTTATATATTTTGGAGATTAATCCTTTATCCGTTGATTTGTTTGCAAATATTTTCTCCCATTCTGAGGGTTGTCTTTTCATTGTGTTTGTAGTTTCCTTTGCTGAGCAAAAACTTTGAAGTTTCATTAGGTCCCATTTGTTTATTTTTGTTTTTATTTCCATTACTCTAAGAAGTGGATCAAAAAAGATCTTGCTGTGATTTATGTCAAAGAGTGTTCTTCCTATGTTTTCCTCTAAGAGTTTTATAGTGTCCAGTCTTACATTTAGGTCTCTAATCCATTCTGAGTTTATTTTTGTGAATGGTGTTAGGGAGTGTTCTAATTTCATTCTTTTACATGTAGCTGTCCAGTTTTCCCAGCACCACTTATTGAAGAGACTGTCTTTTCTCCATTGTACATCCTTCCCTCCTTTGCCATAGATTAATTGACCATGGGTGCATGGGTTTATCTCTGGGCTTTCTATCCTGTTCCATTGGTCTATATTTCTGTTTTTGTGCCAGTACCGTATTGTCTTGATTACTGTAGCTTTGTAGTGTTGTCTGAAGTCAGGGAGTCTGATTCCTCCAGCTCATTTTTTTTTCCCTCAAGACCACTTTGGCTATTCGGGGTCTTTTGTGTCTCCATACAAATTTTAAGATTTTTTGTTCTAGTTCTGTAAAAAATGCCATTGGTAATTTGATAGGGATTACATTGACTCTGTAGATTGCTTTGGGTAGTATAGTCA
Organism: Aethalodelphis obliquidens; assembly: GCF_003676395.1. Taxonomy (NCBI): domain Eukaryota; kingdom Metazoa; phylum Chordata; class Mammalia; order Artiodactyla; family Delphinidae; genus Aethalodelphis; species Aethalodelphis obliquidens. The sequence continues at coordinate 77,602,661 of NW_020837945.1, forward strand.
TTTTCACAATATTGATTCTCCAATCCAAGAACATGATATATCTCTCCATCTGTTTGTATCATCTTTAATTTCTTTCATCAGTGTCTTACAGTTTCCTGCCTACAGGTCTTTTGTCTCCCTAGGTAGGTTTATTCCTAGGTATTTTATTCTTTTGGTTGCAATGGTAAATGGGAGTGTTTCCTTAATTTCTCTTTCAGATTTTTCATCATTAGTGTGTAGGAATGCAAGAGATTTCTGTGCATTAATTTTGTATCCTGCAATGTTACCAAATTCATTGATTAGCTCTAGTAGTTTTCTGGTGGCATCTTTAGGATTCTCTATGTATAGTATCATGTCATCTGCAGGCAGTGACAGTTTTACTTCTTCTTTTCCAATTTGTGTTCAGTTTGTTTCTTTTTCTTCTCTGATTGCCGTGGCTAAGACTTCCAAAACTATATTGAATAAGAGTGGTGAGAGTGGACATCCTTGCCTTGTTCCTGATCTTAGAGGAAATGCTTTTAATTTTTCACCATTGAGAATGATGTTTGCTGTGGGTTTGTCATATATGGCCTTTATTATGTTCAGGTAGGTTCCCTGTATGTCCACTTTCTGGAGAGTTTTTATCATAAATGGGTGTTGAATTTTGTCAGAAGCTTTTTCTGCATCTATTGAGATGATCGTACGGTTTTTCTTTTTCAATTTGTTAATATGGTGTATCACATTGATTGATTTGCATATACTAAAGAATCCTTGCATCCCTGGGATAAATCCCACTTGATCATGGTGTATGATGCTTTTAATGTGCTGTTGGATTCTGTTTGATAGTATTTTGTTGAGGATTTTTGCATCTGTATTCATCAGTGATATTGGTCTGTAATTTTCTTTTTTTATAGTATCTTTGCCTGGTTTTGGTATCAGGGTGATGGTGGCCTCATAGAATGTGATTGAGAGTGCCCCTTCCTCTGCAATTTTTTGGAAGAGTTTGAGAAGGATGGGTGTTAGCTCTTCTCTAAATGTTTGATAGAATTCTGGTCCTGGACTTTTGTTTGTTGGAAGATTTTTGATCACAGTTTCATTTTCATAACTTGTGATTGTTCAGTTCATAGTTTCTATTTCTTCCTGGTTCAGTCTTGGAAGGTTATACCTTTCTAAGAATTTTTCCATTTCTTCCAGGTTGTCCATTTTATTGGCGTAGAGTTGCTTGTAGTAGTCTCTTAGGATGCTTTGTATTTCTGCGGTGTCTGTTGTAACTTCTCCTCTTTCATTTCTAATTTTATTGATTTGAGTTCTCTCCCTACTTTTCTTGATGAGTCTGGCTAGTGGCTTATCAATTTTGTTTATCTTCTCAAAGATCCAGCTTTTAGTTTTATTGATCTTTGCTACTGTTTTCTTTGTTTCTATTTCATTTATTTCTGCTCTGATCTTTATGATTTCTTTCCTTCTACTAACTTTGGGTTTTGTTTGTTCTTCTTTCTCTAGTTCCCTCAGGTGTAAGGTTAGATTGGTTATTTGAGATGTTTGTTGTTTCTTGAGGTAGGATTGTATTGCGATAAACTTCCCTCTTAGAACTGCTTTTGCAGCGGCCCGTAGGTTTTGGATCATCGTGTTTTCATTGTCATTTGTCTCTAGGTATTTTTTGATTTCCTCTTTGATTTCTTCAGTGATCTCTTGGTTATTAAGTAACGTATTGTTTATCCTCCATGTGTTTGTGTTTTTTACATTTTTTCCCCTTTAATTAATTTCTAATATCATAGCATTGTGGTCAGAAAAGATGTTTGATATGATTTCAATTTTCTTAAATTTACTGAGGTTTGATTTGTGACCCAAGATGTGATCTATCCTGTAGAATGTCCCGTGCACACTTGAGAAGAATCTGCTGTTTTTGGATGGAATGTCCTATAAATATCAATTAAATCTATCTGGTCTATTTTGTCTTTTAAAGCTTGTGTTTCCTTTTTACTTTTCTGTCTGGATGATCTGTCCATTGGTGTAAGTGAGGTTTTAAAGTCCCCCACTATTATTGTGTTACTGTCAATTTCCTCTTTTATAGCTGTTAGCAGTTGCCTTATGTATTGAGGTGCTCCTATGGTGGGTGCGTATATATTTATAATTGTTTTATCTTCTTCTTGGATTGATCCCTTGATCATTATGCAGTGTTCTTCCTTGTCTCTTGTAACATTCTTTATTTTAAAGTCTATTTTATCTTATATGAGTATTGCTACTCCAGCTTTCTTTTGATTTCCATTTTCATGGAATATCTTTTTCCATCCCCTCACTTTCAGTCTGTATGTGTCCCTAGGTCTGAAGTGGATCTCTTGTAGACAGCATATATATGGGTCTTCTTTTTATATCCATTCAGTGAGCCTGTGTCTTTTGGTTGGAGCATTTAATCCATTCATGTTTAAGGTAATTATCGATATGTATGTTCCTATGACTATTTTCTTAATTGTTTTGGGTTTGTTTTTGTAGGTCCTTTTCTTCTCTTGTGTTTCCCACTTAGAGAAGTTCCTTTAGCATTTGTTGTAGAGCTGGTTTGGTGATGCTGAATTCTCTTAGCTTTTGCTTGTCTGTAAAACTTCTGATTTCTCCATTGAAAATGAATGAGATCCTTGCCGGGTAGAGTAATCTTGGTTGTAGGTCCTTCCCTTTCATCATTTTAAATATGTCATGTCACTCCCTTCTGGCTTGTAGAGTTTCTGCTGAGAAATCAGCTGTTAGCCTTATGGGAGTTTCCTTGTATGTTATTTGTCATTGTTCCCTTGCTGCTTTCAATAATTTTTCTTTGTCTTTAATTTTTACCAGTTTGATTACTATGTGTTTCTGCATGTTTCTCCTTGGGTTTAACCTGTATGGGACTCTCTGCGCTTCCTGGACTTGGGTGGCTATTTCCTTTCCCATGTTAGGGAAGTTTTCGACTATAATCTCTTCTAATATTTTCTCAGGTCCTTTTTCTCTCTCTTCTGCTTCTGGGACCCCTATAATGCAAATGTTGTTGCATTTAATGTTGTCCCAGAGGTCTCTTAGGCTGTTTTCATTTCATTTCATTCTTTTTTCTTTATTCTGTTCCACAGCAGTGAATTCCACCATTCTGTCTTCCAGGTCACTTATCCGTTCTTCTGTCTCAGTTATTCTGCTATTGATTCCTTCTAGTGTATTTTTCATTTTAGTTATTGTATTGTTGTTTTGTTCACCTCTGTTTGTTTGTTCTTTAATTCTTCTAGGTCTTTGTTAAACATTTCTTGCATCTACTCGATCTTTGCCTCCATTGATTTTCTGAGGCCCTGGATCATCTTCACTATCATTATTCTGAATTGTTTTTCTGGAAGATTGCCTATCTCCACTTCATTTAGTTGTCTTTATGGGGTTTTATCTTGTCCCTTCATCTGGTACATAGCCCTCTGCCTTTTCATCTTGTCTATCTTTCTGTGAATGTGGTTTTCTTCCACAGGCTGCAGGATTGTAGTTCTTGCTTCTGCTGTCTGCCCTCTGGTGGATGAGGTTATCTAAGAGCCTTGTGCAAGTTTGTGTTGAGGTTTTTTAGAGGGGTAATTAGGAAATATCTATCAAAATTTAGACTAAGAAGTAAACTGAAAATCAATGTGCCTTCTTTTAGCCTTTTTTTTTTTACATTTTAGAAATATGTATATATATATACATTTCAAACTGATCACCACAATAAGTCTAGTTAAAATATGTCACCATACAAAGATATTGCATAGTTATTGACTGTATTCCCCACACTGTACACTTCATAACCATGACTTATTTATTTTGCAACTGGAAGTTTGTATGTCTTAAGCTCCCTCACCTATTTTTTTCCTCCCCCACCACCTACCCCTCTGGCCCATTTGTTCTCTGTATCTATAACTCTGTCTCTGTTTTGTTATGTTTGTTCATTTGTTCTGTTTTGTTCTGTTTTGTCTTTAGATTGCACATATAAGTGAAACCATATAGTATTTTTCTTCCTCTTTCTGACTTATTAGCATAATACCTTCTAGGTCTATCAATGTTGTCACAAGTAACAAGATTTCATTCTTTTTTATGGCTGAGGGCTGAGTACTGTTCCATTGTGTGTGTACATATATCACATCTTCTTTATACATTCATCTATTGATGGGCACTTAGGCTGCTTCCATACCTTGGCTATTGTAAATATATTATTTGTCAAGTGACTTATTTGCTACACATTCAATTACCCAAGTTCAACTCAATTCACTTAAAATCAATACAGCATTATTGGGGATTTTTTTCCCATAGGTTTTATTTTATTGGGCCTCTACCAGAGCCATTTACTTGCATTTTTGTAAACACTGCTCATTTGAATGTCACTTTTATGTGTGCTTCACATTTCAACTGCTGAATATTTCTTTAACTTAATCTTTTATTTGAGAATGGGCAGGCTTTTCCTTTATTACAGTTTACTATCTTGTAGTTTTTTTAAGGATAGGTTCCCTGCTTTCATTCCCACATTCATCTCTACACTTACCTCTACCAATGGCCACTGAACAGCTTTGGCAAATGTCCTAGATCTGGTTTAAGAGAATTGACTGACAAATTCCCACAAATTAACATTTTGCAATTTTCTGAGGTCACCACAGGCTGTTGGTTGCTGGAAAAGAATAGAAGTCTCCTAACTCAGGCTACTAACACAGCTACCACCACCATCACCCCACTTCCAATAAAGAAAAGTGATAAAAAATTCATAGTCCCTCAAGTTTAATCAAATATTATATGTTGCAGGAATATGGTAAGTCTTCTCAGGAATTTGAAGCATATCCAATTCATAATGAGATGGAAATCTTTAAAAGTATTCCCATGCAAGTGTCTTGAATCTCAAACCTATTAAAACATAATCATTTCACAGTAACATTTGATATAGAAAGGAGGCAAGGAATACAACTAATAAAAAGGGATATCATTACTCTAACTATGTAAATTCCTGCCTGGTTCAAAACTATTCTCGATTAGGAGTAAAACTAGCTTTTAAAATACAGAATGTATTTAGAAAGCCAGAGTTTTTGACTTTTAGACTTGGAAGAACATTACCAATTGGAGAAAACTACAAATGGCTTCTGAATGCAGTTATTTATTACCAGCCATGCTCACTGAAGCCTTAAAGGATATCATTTTGTCACTCTTATTTTGCTGCTATTAATATCTTACTTTGAAAAATACTTTCATTCAGATTGTGGATTCCTGTTGGGTGTGTTTCCCACCTTTTCCTTTTGCTTGTCATTTGGAATTAGGAGTGAATATTAAAAGGTAAAGAGGAAAGCAAATGGCCAGCGAAACTAGGAGAAATGCTTGAGAGTTGTTTGTTGTTTTCTTAAGAAATAAAATACCTAGCTATTTATTTATAACATGCTAATCAAATAAACATAACCCATTCTTCTCTTCATGTCTTCCAACTGAAATTAAGAACCAATGGATGATAGTGATCTTATTAGCTGTACTATACTAGATTGAGTTAGCCAGGTTTTAAGAGAATTAGCACATTTCCCTACACACCAGGAAACAGATATTTCCTTTCTGTTGTGTTTTGGGGGTCCCTCTTCAAGGTCATCTAGATACAAGCCAGACTCTGCATAATAGAAAGCCTTTTGAATGGAGGCAGTTGTGGATTAGACTGTACAGTCATGAAGTCGGGTGGTTTTATCATTATTCTCAGGAGAACTTGCTCTGCACAAGCATGAATGGACTATTCTCTTAATGGAAAAGACTGCCTCTATCTTCATTGTAGACATCAGAGTCGGGGCAAAATGTAAGAAGCGTTTTCTTTCTGGGACATTAGCCACTTGTGTTTCCTCTGCTCATGCTTGTATGAGATAGAACCCAGAGCTATAAGGAGCATGAAAACCCCTGCACTTCAGGATCCTCGCCTGTTTGCAAGTGAGAAGAATGGGAACAAAGAAAAAGAGGCAAAATGCTTCTTCAAATTCTTTAGCTTTCATCCTTCTATTTTATCAGTCCCTACAGTATTAGGATTTATAATGTCCAGGTGATAGACTAATTTGTAACTGGGTAGAATACGTTCCTGATCAATGGATGTAAAGGAATGTTGCTTTTATTTCCCCTTTAGTAAAAGTGGCTTGAAAATATTAACAAAGAAAAAGAGCATTGTGGCTTCACTTCTCTGTGTGAACTCCCCACGTACGTGGCAGTTCCTTTCTCTCAACCGGTCCTTAACATAACTGGGATCTGAACTTCCCATCCTGACTCCAGGACACTTCAGGCCATTTAAAGTCCAAAAAGAGACCCCCAGGTTTTTAAATAAGAAAGTAATCTACTCAGCTGGGCATGGGTGGGATGAGATGGCCTATGTCACTTTCAGGAGATGTAGAAAAAGAATACACGGAAGGAAAGAGTGCTATACATTTAGAATCTACTAGTAATTAGTCTAGTGATCACTGGTTAGGAAGCCTTGGCGAGTCACTTACTTTCTTTGTGAAAAGGATTTCTGGTCATGAATGAGGATGGTAATGATATCTCTCTAAGAGTGTATGGTGAGGTGCGATGCCCTGCGTAACCGTAGTTCTCACTTTGAAGTCTGGACGTTGAGCAGACGAGAAGAACCCACTTCTTGGCTCTTGTTTTTCAGATCACTATGTGCAGATGCTGGTTTGTCAGCATGAATGCGTGAGGGAACTTGCCACCCGCCCTGGCCGCCTCTCACCAATCGAGAACTTTCTTCCCCTACATTATGACTACCTGCAGTTTGCCTACTATCGAGGTAAAGCGTGGATTATCTGTGAAAAACTTTGGGGGGAAGGGGTGTGGCTCATCACAAGAGACATCGAATTTTTGTGGGTTAGTCCTCCACCTTCCTCAGTTGTAATCAAGCTATGGGTGTGTATGCATTTTCTGTCTCACCTCACATCACTACAGCTCAGAACAAGAGCAGACGGTGAAACCACAAGGGGGCAAATGTTATGACAATGCCCTGAAAGTTATACTAGATTGATATTTTATGTGATTTTTAAATTTAATTTTTCGACTTAATTTGAAAAGATAATATACTCACAGGTTTAAAGACTAAATATTTAAAAACCTCTCTCTCTTTCTTTTCCCCACAACCCAATTTCACGCCCTAAAATCCACAGTTTCTTAGTTACCCTTCCAAAATTTTATACAGAAACAACACACACACACACACACACACACACACACACACACACACACACACTGTCTCTGAATTATTTTATCCTCCTACACATAGAAGATAGCACATTATTTACACTCTTCCTCACATTGTTTTCTTCACTTAACAATACATATCAGATTTTTTTTAGTATGTTGGACCTATGAAATTCCCTTTTGCTTGGTCAAAAATGATCAAATTTGGGAAGTTTTATAGGGTTCAATCTAGTTGTTTCAGTACATACAGATCTTCCTCATTCATTTTTCTTTATATCTAGATATCAACATACTATAATTTATTTAATGTGTCTCCTTACTGATGAGCATTGTGTTGTTTGTAATATTTTACTATTACAATCAATGATCAAATGAATATTTCCTGTATGTCATTTACATTTGCATGTAAATATCTATAGGATAAATTTCTAGAAGTACAGTTGCTGCATCAATGGTTTATTTGTTTGTAATTTTGACAGATGTTGCCAATTTGTTCTCCACATGGAGTACACTTTTCATTGCACAGCAACAGAATATATTATCAAATTTTAAATATTTCCAAATCATTACGTGAAAATTGATATCTCAATAAAGTTTTAATTTCCATTTATCTCATTGAGAAAGAAAGAGTGAGCATCTTATGTTTAAAAGCAATTAATAGAATTTGTATTGCTGAAATTGGTCTTAGATATCATGTTTTCAAATTCAGTACAAAAATCAGAATTAACTTCAAAAATTCTACTCTGTATTAAATAATGTAAGTTGCCAGCAAATATCTTCAGGTGGAGCTTTTGATAATTTGTTGAAGACATCTAGCAGCATAGCAGACCGAAGTTAGTACCTTTGGAATACCTGAAATCCTGTCCTTCCTTTCATCTGCAACTATTTCTGCTGCTTCTGCTCAGCCTCACGGCATCTTCCCTCTTTTCTTTTAATTTTTATTTTATATTGTAGTACAGTTGATTGACAATATTGTGTTAGTTTCAGGTGTAAAGCAAAGTGATTCAGTTATACATATACATATATCCATTCTTTTTCAGGTTCTTTCCCCATATTGGTTATTACAGAGTATTGAGTAGGGTTCCCTGTGCTATACAGTAGGTAGCATCTTCCCTCTTACTGATCATTTCATGCTGACTCTCATGGACATGTTGACATATCTTTAAAAAATTTTGTAGACCAACCTAGGCTGACTCTAATGCCGCAACTCCTGGATTTTTCAGTTGGCGAATATGTGAAAGCCTTGGAGTGTGCCAAGGCCTATCTTCTACTCCATCCGGATGACGAGGATGTCAGAGACAACGTGGATTACTATGAGAGTCTGTTGGATGACAGCATTGACCCAGCATCTATCCAGGCCAGAGAGGTGAGACCCATGTTCTGAGAAGAAACTCATTATTCTGCTCAGTGCTCTGGGGAGAGTTGGTAAAAATATAACACTTCTCTTAAAGATAGCTAACAATTTAGTAAAGGTTCTAGGACTCAGTTCTTTGCAACTTTAATTAGTAATGCTAAAAGCGTGTTTTTCGCCTATGTGCTAGCTTGTGAAAATCTACAGAGATAGAGACATTTTCTGCAGCTGTGAATATTTTTTTAGCTCATTTGTTACTGTCTAAAGAAAATTATTTCCACTTGAACATTAATCATACCTTTTAACTGTTATTTAAATATACATTTTTTTTTTTTTTTTTTTCTGTAGGATTTGGCGATGTTTGTGAAGCATCATAAACTGGAATCAGAACTAATAAAATCAGCTGCAGAGGGTCTGGGATTTTCATACACTGAGCCGGTAAGAACAAAGAGGAGAGAGGAAAAGGTCTTTAAAGGAACTATTCGGTGGACTTCTTATTTATGATTGTATTCCCCAGCCCCTTTTGTTGAAGATTATAATCCCCTGCCTTTTGTAAACAAACACTGGAGGGAGCGGGTGTTTACCCTGTACATGTGATGAACTGTAAAAGACTTTAACAGATTTCCATGTCACTGAGAGCTAAAGTCAGAAGCAAATATACTTGGATAGGAAAGAAATGTTTTGAATATGATATGTTTGCCTCAGGATTGTTTTATTTTCTAATTTCTGTATACAACATTTTGTATTTTCTTTTAAACATTTCTCTTAAACATTTTAAACAATAAAAAGACTTCAAAAGAACAGAATCAGTCACAATCGTACTACCTATCATGCTGACTACTTTTTTCCACGTGTCCATGTTGTCTTGTTTTTTCTTATTTTGGGGGGCTGCGTTGGATCTTGCTCTGCACAGGCTTTCTGGCTTTCCCTAGTTGTGGCGAGCGGGGGCTATTCTTTGTTGCGGTGCATGTGCTTCTCATTGAGGTGGCTTCTCTTGTTGTGGAACATGGGCTCTAGGCACGCAGGCTTCAGTAGTTACAGCACACAGGCTCAGTTGTTGCGACACACGAGCCCTAGAGCATGTGGGTTTCAGTAACTGCAGAGCGTGAGCTCAGTAGTTGTGGCATGTGGGCTCAGTAGTTTTGACTCATGGGCTCTAGAGTGCAGTCTCAGTAGTTGTGGCACATGGGCTTAGGTGCTCTGCAGCATGTGGGATCTTCCTGGCCCAAGGATCGAACCCATGTCCCCTGCACTGGCAGGTGGATTCTTTTTTTTTTTTTTTAACACCTTTATTGGAGTATAATTGCTTTACAATGGTGTGTTAGTTTCTGCTGTATAACAAAGTGAATCAGCTATACATATACATATATCCCCACATCTCCTCCCTCTTGTGTCTCCCTCCTACACTCCCTATCCCACCCCTCTAGGTGGACACAAAGCACCGAACTGATCCCCCTGTTCTATGTGGCTGCTTCCCACAAGCTATCCATTTTACATTTGGTAGTGTATATATGTCCATGCCACTCTCTCACTTCGTCCCAGCTTACCCTTCCCCTCCTCATATCCTCAAGTCCACTCTCTACATCTGTGTCTTTATTCCTCTCCTGCCCCTAGGTTCTTCAGAACCAATTTTTTTTTTTTTTAGATTCCATATATATGTGTTAGCATATGGTATTTGTTTTTCTCTTTCTGACTTACTTCACTCTGTAGGACACACAGACTCTAAGTCCATCCACCTCACTACAAATAACTCAGGTTTGTTTCTTTTTATGGTTGAGTAATATTCCAGTATATATTTGCGCCACATCTTCTTTATCCATTCACCTGTCAATGGACACTTAGGTTGCTTCCATGTCCTGGCTATTGTAAATAGTGCTGCAATGAACATTGTGGTACATGTCTCTTTTTGAATTATGGTTTTCTCAGGGTATATGCCCAGTAATGAGATTGCTGGGTCATATGGTAGTACTATTTTTAGTTTTTTAAGGAACCTCCATACTGTTCCCCATAGTGGCTCTATCAATTTAATTCAAACCAACAGTGCAAGAGGGTTCCCTTTTCTCCGCACTCTGTCCAGCATTTATTGCTTGTAGACTTTTGATGATGGCCATTCTGACTGGTGTGAGGTGATACCTCATTGGAGTTTTGATTTGCATTTCTCTAATGATTAGTGATGTTTAGCACCCTTTCATGTGTTTGTTGGCAATCTATATCTTCTTTGGAGAAATGTCTATTTAGGTCTTCTGCCCATTTTTGGATTGGGTTCTTTGTTTTTATGATATTGAGCTGCTTGAGCGGCTTGTATATTTGGGAGATTAATCATTTGTCAGTTGCTTCATTTGCAAATATTTTCTCCCATTCTGAGGGTTGTGTTTTCATCTTGTTTATGGTTTCCTTTGCTGTGCAAAAGCTTTGAACTTTCATTAGGTCCCATTTGTTTATTTTTGTTTTTATTTCCATTTCTCTAGGAGGTGGGTCAAAAAGGATCTTGCTGTGATTGATATCATAGAGTGTTCTGCCTATGTTTTCCTCTAAGAGTTTGATAGTGTCTGGCCTTACATTTAGGTCTTTAATCCATTTTGAGTTTATTATCATGTATGGTGTTAGGGAGTGTTCTAATTTCATTCTTTTACATGTAGCTGTCCAGTTTTCCCAGCACCACTTATTGAAGAGGCTGTCTTTTTCCATTTTATATTCTTGCCTCCTTTATCAAAGATAAGGTGACCATATGTGTGTGGGTTTATCTCTGGGCTTTCTATCCTGTTCCATTCATCTATATATCTGTTTTTGTGCCAGTACCATACTGTCTTGATTACTGTAGCTTTGTAGTATATATAGTCTGAAGTCAGGAAGCCTGATTCCTCCAGCTCCATTTTTCTTTCTCAAGTTTGCTTTGGCTATTCAGGATCTTTTTTGTTTCCATACAAATTGTGAAATTTTTTGTTCTAGTTCTGTGAAAAATGCCAGTGGTAGTTTGATAGGGATTGCATTGAATCTGTAGATTGCTTTGGGTAGTAGAGTCATTTTCACAATGTTGATTCTTCCAATCCAAGAACATGGTATATCTCTCCATCTGTTTGTATCATCTTTAATTTCTTTCATCAGTGTCTTGTAGCTTTCTGCATACAGGTCTTTTATCTCCTAAGGTAGGTTTATTCCTAGGTATTTTATTCTTTTTGTTGCAATGGTAAGTCGGGGTGTTTCCTTAATTTCTCTTTCAGATTTTTCATCCTTAGTGTAGAGGAATGCAAGAGATTTCTGTGCATTAATTTTGTATCCTGCTACTTTACCAAATTCATTGTTTAGCTCTAGTAGTTTTCTGGTAGCATCTTTAGGATTCTCTATGTATAGTATCATGTCATCTGCAAACAGTCACAGTTTTACTTCTGCTTTTCCTATTTGGATTCCTTTTATTTCTTTTTCTTCTCTGATTGCTGTGGCTGAAACTTCCAAAACTATGTTGAATAATAGTGGTGAGAGTGGGCAACCTTTTCTTGTTCCTGATCTTAGTGGAAATGGTTTCATTTTTCACCATTGAGAGCAATGTTGGCTGTGAGTTTGTCATATATGGCCTTTATTATGTTGAGGTAAGTTCCCACTATGCCTACTTTCTGGAGGGTTTTTATCATAAATGGGTGCTGAATTTTGTCAAAAGCTTTTTCTGCATCTATTGTGATTATCATACGGTTTTTATCTTTCAATTTGTTAATATGGTGTATCACATTGATTGATTTATGTATACTGAAGAATCCTTGCATTCCTGGGATTAACCCCCCTTGATCATGGTGTATGATCCTTTTAATGTGCTGTTGGATTCTATTTGCTAGTATTTTGTTGAGGATTTTTTGCATCTATGTTCATCAGTGATATTGGCCTGTAGTTTTTCTTTTTTTGTGACATCTTTGTCTGGTTTTGGTATCAGGGTGATGGTGGCCTCGTAGAATGAGTTTGGGAGTGTTCCTCCCTCTGCTGTATTTTGGAAGAGTTTGAGAAGGATAGGTGTTAGCTCTTCTCTAAATGTTTGATAGAATTTTCCTTTGAAGCCATCTGGTCCTGGGGTTTTGTTTGTTAGAAGATTTTTAATCACAGTTTCAATTTCAGTGCTTGTGATTGGTCTGTTTATCTTTTCTATTTCTTCCTGGTTCAGTCTCAGAACATTGTGCTTTTCTAAGAATATGTACATTTCTTCCAGGTTGTCCATTTTATTGGTATATAGTTGCTTGTAGTAATTTCTCATGATCCTTTGTATTTGTTCAGTGTCAGTTGTTACTTCTCCTTTTTCATTTCTAATTCTGTTGATTTGAGTCTTCTCCCTTTTTTTCTTGATGAGTCTGGCTAATGGTTTATCAATTTTGTTTATCTTCTCAAAGAACCAGATTTTAGTTGGCAGGTGGATTCTTAACCACTGTGTCACCAGGGAAGTCCCCCATGTTGTCTTTTAAACATTCTTCACATGAAGACATCACTTTTGTAGAAGCAGTACCTCTATATATATAGATTTCTATTTTTATTTATTGATTTTTATTTGGGATAGCATAAGCAATTTCTTTATCTTTACAGCTTTCAAAATTATTTTTAGCTACATCTGTAGTTGATGTACAATAAATAAGTTAATCCTCTTCCTGATGTTGAACAATTTGTTTATTTATTTTTTGTTTTTTTGTGCCCTAATGAATGCATTAAGCATTTTTCTTTCTACTGAACTATATCCATAGGATAAATTTCCAGAAGTGGGTTAACTCTGCCATCAAAGGATATGAGAAGGTTTAAAATTTTTGAAATTTTTTTTCTAGGAGAGTTTTCTGGTACCTTCATTATTCCTAACATTTCATAAAAGTTTATGGTTTTACCATGAACTTCTCAGCAATGAGAAATAACATCTTAAACTCATTCATATGCCTAATATATTATGTACAAAATGGTGCACCACTGTTGTTTTAATTTGTATTCCTTTGATTACCAGCAAAAATCAACTTTTCACAAATTATTATTATTTGTCCTCTCATTTGATTTACCTGGACATGTATTTTATTCATTTATCTGTTCATTGCTATATAAGTTCTTTATATACTGTACATGTTAATAGTTAATATAAAAAGCACTGTTTGTAATATATCCTATTTGTAACACAGTTTTCGTCTCTTTCTTAGTTATGTTATGTTTTTATTGACACATTTTTAAAATTAGGATAATTTTAATGTACGTTTCTAGTGTAACATTTCTAATATGTTTATATCCGGTCTTACTATTTTTGAAAGTTATGTTATCCCAAATGACCCTAGGAAAAACAATCACTTACTTTATGATCCTATACAGATGATTAACCAGACTGGACTTTTTGTTTATTTGCTTTATTTATAAAAGTGAAAGGAGTCATACTTAATTATCTTCTAAGTGTCTTCTTGCTACCAAATTCTAAATCACTTTCTTGGACAAAAGGATGGATGCCCAGGCTAATTCCATGCTATTTTTTTAATCCATTTTGTCTTAGCCCAAATTGCACCAACCTTAGCCTTCCTTTTTATTAAAATTTAAAAATAAATACTATATTATAGATTTATATAATATGCAAGTTTTCTAATATTTTAGGTCTTTTGAGTGTTTTATCTTCTGTACATGGAATTTTAGTGACAAAACTACTGAGTTTTTTTTTTTTTTAATTTAAAACAGAATTATTGGATTCAATATGGAGGACGACAGGATGAGAATCAGTAAGTTCTCCATTTAGAATGTTTATTTGTAATGAGAAGAAATACTTAGAATCATATTTATTGTAAAGAACTTGGGCTCTATGAAATAGGCAAAGGGATATAATTAGAAGAGCTCTGAACTGGGAATTAGGAGTTCTGCATTCTGGTCCCAACTCTTCCTCTTATTTCCAAGACACCTTAAATAATTTATCTTCCTCTCTGGGTCTCATGCTTTTCCTCACATCAAGGGGTTGAATCAGGTGATCTCTAATGGCTAAATGTTCTGTGACTCTAAATCAGAGAAAGTTGGATGCTGTTTTTGATTTTTTAATAGGAAAAAAACAATTAAATTATCTTTTTCATGCTAAATTTTCTTACTGCATTTATTTGAAAGCATCAAGCTCGGAAAGTTTTACAGCAAGCTAAAATATTAAGTGTCATGAACTCAATCAGAAATGAAGAAAATGCAATTTTTAAAATGATAGATGTCAAAAGTCAGTTTACATGTTCTGAGCATTTCAAGGAGTCATAGAATTTTGGAGTCACACGTTTGAGATTGTCCACTGAAAAAAATATGCACTCTAAAATTGAGAGTTATGGTTTTTTTTGTGTGTGTGTGGTACGCGGGCCTCTCACTGTTGTGGTCTCTCCCGTTGCGGAGCACAGGCTCCAGACGCACAGGCTCAGCGGCCATGGCTCACGGGCTTAGCTGCTCCGCTGCATGTGGGATCTTCCCGGACCGGGTCACAAACCCGTGTCCCCTGCATCGGCAGGCAGACTCTCAACCACTGCGCCACCAGGGAAGCCCAGGAGTTATGCTTTATTCAGTGGATTTTCTGAGGACTTCAAGCCCAGGAGACAGCCTCTCAGATGGCTCTGAGGGACTGCTCCCAAGAGTTAAGGGAGGAGCCAGGATGTATATGAGTTTTGTAACAAAAAGCGGACAGTCAGAATAGCAAAAGATTACTGTTAATTAAAGAAAACAAGACATCCCTAGTTAATTTAGGGTTTACGCTTTTCTATGTATGGGAAGATTTCAAGAGCCTGGGCTCATTGAAATCATTCCTTTGATATGCACCTCAGCTCTCTGGGGCCAGTGTCCTGTGTTTTCCCATCCTGAGTCCCCTCAGGGTGCACCGTTGCGGGGAGGCTGCGGTGCCTGACTGCTTGATAGTGTGTATCCTGTTTCCATCCTCAGTTCCTTCAGGGCTCACCATCAGGGGAGGCTGTAGTGGCTGATGGCTTGATGGTCGCAACATCCTTGATTTACTGATATGGCAGGCGGCATTCTTAGTCCACAAGATCTTGAGGTCCAGGTTATTATCAAAATCAGAAACTGAGGCCCTGACAAGGCAAAGGACTCAGTGTCTCACCATGAAGGACTGGCAGATCCAGACCTTCTTATTCAAAATCTTGTGGTCTTTCACTGAGCTTCAAGGGCTCAACCCCTGGGTGACCTCAAATTATTGCAAGAGATCCAAGAATGTATATGCATATTTGGATTTGCTCAATTTGTATATATTGAAAGGGCATCATGCTATTGTGTATGTTCACAAGGTTTGACACAAACTCATGTCTTCTATCTTGGAATAGTCGAGAACCACTACACTCGGACATGATTTATTTCAATTCAACCATCTTTCAGTGATGCGCTCTATATTCAAGACATATAATACAACACTCTGAGCATTGTAAACATGCACGTGATCATTGTTTCATGCTCTGTTGGTACTCAAAGTCTAATCTCAAGGGGTTTACATTATGGATACAATGAACTGTAATAAAGGTTGCTAAGAAGATTTAGAGAAGTGAAATAGAGCACACTCATTGGGAAAATAGAGAAGAGCTTCATGGAGGCAATGGCATCTAATTTGATCTTGAAAGATGTGGACTTGTGAACCACAAAACTATACAATATGAAGTCATAGACTACCTGAGTAAGGCATCCTTTGCCTTTGAACATCTTTATTCGATGGGATATTGCTATTTCAACTTTTTTTTTTTGAATGGGCAGGGTCCCTTCAGGAGTGAATGTGGAGGGGGCAGAAGTTCACGGACTATCAGCGCAGAAAAAGTCATCACCCAAGATAGACCGAGACCTAAGAGAGGGTAAGTATTGTTGCACTTTCACTCTTAGAAGGAGGGGAAGGGGAGGCTGGGACTTGGCCAGTTCTTACCCGGATCAGGGCAGAACCCATTTTCATTGAAAAATAAAGAACAGGACTAAACTACTCCAGTTCATAAAATTCTGCAAGCAAGTCTCAAAAACAAGAAGGTCTCAGTCGTGTATATCACCACTTTTGGTTTTCAACAAAAGCGCTACCAAATTCACTCACAGGAGTCCTATGAGCTAGGCAGGGACTATATGATCATTGCCGTCCTCAGCTGAATACCTGAGGCTTGGAGAGGTTACCTGTCTTACTTCTCTCACATTGGAGGGGAGTGCTAGAGAGCATGGAATAGACTGTGTATCGGGGGAACTTGAAGAGACAGGTCACATGGGATATTAGTTAACTTAAGATCCTTGAGGCACATATCTGATCAAGGCTTTGAGAAATCAGTAGAATTTAGATTAGATTGACAGAAGTGTGGAGGGAGCCATTCAAGTGGATGAAACAAAGGACACAAAAGGCTCAGAGATGGAGACAGCAGGATATTAGATGCCTGTTTACATAACCTCAGAATGACTGGAGCCACAGGTAGAGTGTTGCCAAACGTAGGTTTTAAATAGAGCCAAACATTGTTGTAATCATAACTTATTAGCAAGTGTAGTACTAACAACAGTAGTAATCCTTAAAATTATTATTACTTCTATATGTTTTACAATTTTCCCAGCATATTTATACACAGTTCATTTTAATACTGGCAGCATCTCCTGTGAGACAAGTGTCCCCCACTTCACAGGTAAGAAAACTGAGGCTCACAGAGATGTAGTGACCTACCCAAAGCCTCAGAGCTTGTAATAGGTTAAGCAGGCTTTTGAATCCAAATCCCATTTTCTGTTCTTCACCTGATGATGGAACATAGAAGTGTCTAGATATCTGAAATGTATCCCCTATTGATTAAATAATTGCAAGATAAGAAGACGTTTTTCAAAAACCTGCATTGAGAATAAGTACAGTCCCCCTTTCCCCAACAGGAGAGATGTCAGCACATTCCTCTAGTTGATTTGAAAACTTCTGGCTGTCTGCAGCTCTCACATTTCCCAGCCCTTTCCTTCCTCAGCTTCCAAGTCAGTTTGAGGCAGTAAACAGGATAATATGCTCATCTAATCTGACCTGGACCTCAGTTTGTAGTCACCAAGCCCAAGCTATTTTACGAGTGCCAGAGAGCTTCATGGTCAGCCAGAGTTCACGTTGCTTTTCAAGCTGAGAAATCACCCAGGAAGTACATGCCAGTAAGCTGCACTTTGCTGTAAACGTTTGGGAAGCCCCAGGACAGTTGCCAAATTTCAAAGCATTTTTTTCCTGGCTACCAGGGGATCTGATGTCCAGCAACTGACTAAGAAGGCTAATGGGAAGAGTAGAACAGAAAACTACACAAGATGGAGAAAGGTCATGATTGACTGGGTGGCCAAACTCTATCATTTCTGCCATTGAATGGGCTAATGAATCATAGGATGTTCCCTGGGAACCTACTGGAAAGCCTTCTGTGCAGTCACTAGAGATCAAAATATGGTCTAAATAAAGAACAGTGGTAGACAAGAGGCAAAGTTCCCAATGAGAAAACACTTTCAACATCTTAGTTTGACTGAAAGCAGATATCAGGGAGGCAAGAAAGGATGCGTGCTTCCAGATAGAATATATTTCAGCTTTTCTCATTTTCCACAAAGAGATTGTCATCTACTCTGGTTACCTAACAGTATTTAGTAGTATTCATACTGGATGTCTCCCGAGCATTAAGATGAGAGTGACTCAGGGCTACTGCACCCCAGAGCGACTCCAGCCCTTGGAATATGCATGTCATCCTATTAAAAACATCTGTCACTTATCCATTCTTCTTTCAACCACCAGTTTTCCAAAAGCCCTGCTCGAGAATAATCCCAGAGTCAGCGGGGGTAGAGTAGAAATAACTTTGAACTTGGAGTCAGGAAGCCTATCTTAGTCTGATGTTCTCCGGAGTGATGGGTAACTAGAGACTCACTCTCTCTGACCCTTGTGGTCCTTTACCTGTAACAGAAGGATAGCAACTCTTTGGAGAGGACGACTATGAAAGTCTTTTGTAAACTGTAAAGGGCAGTGCTCATATAAGGGCTTGTTAGCACACTCCCGTCGTAACTTATATGACCTTGTCGTATTTATGGTAAAATATATCTTCTTGCCATGAGCCATAGGCAGTGAACACAAAAGAGCATTTTCCTGTAAGATTCCTCTTTATTGCAAATGGAGAGTCAGAGCCAGGCACATACTTTATGAATGAGAGAAGAATTAAGTCGTTTAACTAAATCTCCTTAGGCTGTGGTTAAGAGTTGGCTGAAGCTGTCAAATCAGATCCCAGGAACCACAACTTATTGGACTACATTTTTATTTTTATTTTAATGTTTTTCTCTGTCTGTTGTGCTACTAGTCATTTATAGGCTGGTAGACTTGCATTTTTGAATGGCAGGATTTATTTTTCCTTCTACATTTTTGTTTTCCTTTTGGTTAGTGGGTAGGTAGTTGCCTGTTTTTTGTTAAATGGATGTGTGGGAAACCTCTGTATGAAACTCTGTGCTTAGTGGTGGTTGTGCGAGCTGCATGAAAGGCAGATGTCTCTACAGATTCTGCCCAAACCTGTTAGAATTTAGGTATTTTAGACTCTGTGTTGAACTCTGTCCCTTCACCTGATCTTTGTATATTGCTTATGCCATGGTTGGGGAAATTGTCAATATCCCAGTAGCTCTCTTTTAAATATAATCCATTATGCCATATGCTTATTAAGATGTCTGATTCGAACTTAACACAATATACCAGGCACATTTTAACAATTCAAAAATGATCATCATAATAATGGAAAATACTTATACAGAGCTTAAGCATGGTAGGCATTTTTCTGAATGTTCTAAAATAACTTTTGAAGTCATGTTTTGAAAATAAACTAATATATTTAAAGTGATACACTCTCAATATAGAAAATGAGAAAAACATGGCAAAGTACAAACCAACCTAGTCCACTAAACCCTTGATCTGTCTTCCATTTCTTTTCGAATTTTATACTAGAAAATTCTTTCC
This sequence comes from Aethalodelphis obliquidens, assembly GCF_003676395.1. Classification (NCBI taxonomy): domain Eukaryota; kingdom Metazoa; phylum Chordata; class Mammalia; order Artiodactyla; family Delphinidae; genus Aethalodelphis; species Aethalodelphis obliquidens. The sequence goes on from NW_020837945.1 coordinate 77,622,025, forward strand.
AGTGAACGTGCAAGTGTCTTGTCTTTCTTGTTGAAGGAACGTCTCTCTCTGTGTTTCTGAATGGAAATGGAATATGCCATTCACTTTGGAATATTTGAGGGACGGTCTCAATGTAAACTATATAGATTAGAGCAGCCTTTCCCAGACAAACTGTTTTTTGTTAAGAGGTCCATTCCACGCTGTGAAAAAATTTAGCACAAAGGTAGCAGCTTACAATAACATACACTTACTATCTCACAGTTTCTGTGGGTCAGGACTATGGGGGTAGCTTAGCTGGGTCTGTTGCTTCAGGGTCTGTCACAAGGCTCCATCAGGTGATGATCAGGGCTGACGTCTCTTCTAAAGCTGGGAAACTATCTTCTTCCAAGCTCAGATGACAGAATTCGATTCCTGAAAGCTGTTCTCAGTTTCTTGTTGACTGTTGGCTGGAGGATGCCCTCAATTCCTTGCCGTGTGAGCCTGTCCAATACAGCCACTTGTTTCATCAGACGCAACAGACTGAGTCAACCAGCAACATAGAAGTTGCAATGTTATGTAACCAATCAAAGACGTGATATCCCATCACCTTTGCCATATTCTATTAGTTAGAGGCAAGCTGCAGGCCCCACCCACACTTGAGGGAAGCAAAGTACACAAACCTATGAGTACCAGGAGGCTGTGACCATTAGGGGCCAACCTAGAGTCTCTCTGCCATAGGAAGGAAGGAGGGAGGAAGGAGGGAGGATGGGAGGGTGGGAGGGAGGGAGGGAGGGAGGGAAGGAGGAAAGAAAGGGAAGAGGGGAAGGAAGGAATGAGGGAAGGAGAGAGGAAACAGGGAGGGAGGAAGGGAGGGAGGAAAGAGGGAAGGAAGAAAGGGTGGGTATTGTGTTAATTTAAGGGTGAGAACGGCTGCATATTATATTGATATTTAGAAGATTCATAATGCCTGTTCACATATTAAAAGTTCCAAGAAGTCCTCTTAAATTTTGTTTACTCCAGTACTTCCCAAACATATTTGATCTATAAACTCTTTTTTCATTAAAAACTTTTCTGTAGAACACAGTTTGAAAAACATTGAATTGTAGGAGATATATAGATATAGATAGATATAGATATTTATGTATGTATTTTCTGTTCATCCAAAAGATTGATACTAAAACTGGGAGCTTGTGGATATATTCCTGGAATCCAAGAAATTCTGTATTTATAAATGTTGATGGCCATTTAAAAAATTAAGAGGAAAAAAAAATAATAAGAGGGGCAACTAGTGGGTCATCTGAATAACCCCTTATAGCCAAGGACTGCCATGAGATTTCATACCTCAGTGGGTATGGATGCAGTTACCATCACATTGGCATCGGTTAATAACACTTCAATGATCAAAGACTAATAAGAATTGAAGTAGGACAAACTTATGAATAATGTATTAAGACCAGATGAAGGCTAAAATTCATTATGGTCCACTAAGATTCCACAGTAGTTTCAACAGAGAAAACTTGTAGTAGAATGAGTCATCACACACCAAAAGCACTCTGAGGAATGCTGGCTCAGAAGAACCAGGGCCAGATCACTCATTAGAATATTCATGTGGAACATTGCTTTTTAGTTTCCACAAAATAACATTAACCATTTTATTAATATTGTTAATTTGAATTTAGCTGGCTTTATGGTCTTGCTTTTATTTAATCTTGTAAATTGGTTTGGGTATGATAGTTGTATGAAGCTATAAAAATAAATACTGTACCTACAGTTTTATGATTGCAAACATGGAAGTAAAACTGCAGTACAAATAATTCACTGAAGCTTCTTAGGGAACTTTTGCTTTAACAGATAACCATACATTACTCAAGATTGAGAAACACTGTCCCATTATTTTAATATTCCATTAATCATGGGCTGTACTAACTCTTTTATCCCAACTGGATTAATAACATTCAGTGCCATTCCCTAGTTTGACTAATCTGTTTTAAAGCCAAAGAGTAGACATCAATTTCAGTTGTCTCTTTCTCCTTCAATGATGTGTTTTAGACCAGTGTGCTGGTGACCATTGCCCAACTGGGGGGGGGGATGGGAGGAGCCTTCCTCACCCCCGTGCCCTCCATGGTAAGCTGCCCTTGTTGACAGGCATCAGGTCCCTTAGGAGGAATATTATAAAGAGGAGAAAAACAAGTTTTACTTTTCTATTCAGTTTTCTGCTTCAAGGCGTTTGTACTTTGCTACATTGGAAGATTTCCTCACCATCAGAGGCTCTGTCCGTCAGTCCTATTCTCTATGAGGAAAGAACCATGTCAGGTCTAGATTTTGTAATTTCGCCACCAAAACATAGCCCCAAAGCATCATGCTTTGAAGAGCCAATATGGAGCTAATTTTAGAAAGTTGTAAGCTCTGTCCAGTGAGGGAGAAGGTGCCTACAGGAAACTCTCCTGCGGGGGAGAGAGCAGAGAAAAAGAGATATTCCAAAAGGCAGACCATCCAGAGTCAGTAGGTGGTGGAAAGAAGACTGGAAAGGAGTCAGGTGACTTGGTTATGACTGTCCTGATGGGCATTTATTCCCTGAGTTACTTGGTGAAGGTTTTGCTCTAGATACCGGTGGAACTGAGGACACAAACATGTCATCAAATAATTTATTTCTCTCTTTGTTTCTTTCTTTTTTTTCAACTGTTTGGTTGTCCTGCTATCTCTTTAAAAAGTCTTTACCTACCCTGAGGTCATGTCATCCAGTAATTGCATGAGATGTTGTGGCAGAGGTAGGAACCCAGGGCTGTGGAGAAGGGAGGGGCCCACTGCTGAGAAAATTCTGGAAAGTCTTCAGCGAGAAGAATCCTATGAGATGCCCAGTCTGTTTTGCAGGATCATCCCTGGAATCAAGTGGAAAAAAAAATAGCTTATCAATCCCCAAATCCTATACAAATGTAATATATTAATTACAACGTCATGGGGAAACCTGGTAGCCAGACATCTGCTTTTTTCTTGAATCCATATTGCATTTCTCAGGCTTCCAGATTTGTAATTTGTCTTTGCGTTCCTAAATATTCGTGAGGAAACTGACTCCTGAACTGCACATTGAAAGCTGTTGGGTGTTCTGTGCTTCCCGCCTTGGGGACAGAGGTAACAAGGACAACCATGTGTTTTGTCCCTGCAGGTGGACCTCTGCTCTATGAGAACATCACGTTCGTCTACAACTCCGAGCAGCTGAACGGGACTCAGCGCGTCCTCCTGGATAACGTCCTGTCAGAAGAACAGTGCCGGGAGCTGCACAGCGTGGCTAGTGTGAGGACCGGCAGCCCTGCTGTGCTGATCTGGCCTGAGCATGAAAGAGCTTTGGTCCTGGACTTACTTGGAGCCAGGAAACCAGGCCTGAAACGTTACTTTCTTTAGGAGAAGGACATTGATTGTGGAAGCACTTTCATAGCCTTTGGTTTGGGGTGATTGTAGTTTTGTCCAGCTCTGGACATAGCTCTTGGGTCTGGAAGAGCTAGAGGCTTCATTCCTAGGACAACTGTATCCAGCATGTGCCCTGCCTATCATATAAAGTCACTGGGAAAAGTCTCTTTATTTTTATCAATAATTAATCAATATATTAATTATTTATGTTCTACCTATTTATACAGAAAGCAGTGGCACCACCTTATAATGAAAATGCGGGGTGAAAGTTAAATAAAGATGCCTCTTTTGGTTGGAAGAATTAATGATACCGGAATCCTAGAATAAAATGGAGACGGTTCTGAGTATTGACTTTGGTTCTCAGCTTTCTGGCAGTCAAGGCAGAAAGGGAGATGGGATGAATTCGTTATCCTCATTAATAAAGCACCTTGTATTTTGCTTCTAGGGAATCATGCTTGTTGGTGATGGATACAGAGGAAAAACTTCACCCCATACACCCAATGAAAAGTTTGAAGGTGCAACCGTCCTGAGAGCACTCAAAGTAAAACTTAACTTCTTTTGGATTTGAATTCCTAAGGGTCAACCCAGGATCTTCTGGGAATGGCAGATACAGGGAAGAGAAGGGTTTAAGATATAGACCTATCAGCTCATTGAAGGGAGCAAGTATGAAATGGCACCTTCATTGTTTTTAATCACTCCTTCATTCCTCCATTCGGTCATCAGTTGATCAAACTCTATTTCCTAGATTGGCATCTGACAAATAATACACAACCCCCTTGTCCTCAAGTAGCTCAAGGTCCAATGGTGAAAACGTACTCAAAAAAGTTATCAGTCTGTACTGCGAGAGGTGTTTTTTTAGAAGAGTGAGGAAAGTGTTCTGAGAGGAGAGGAGAGGGATAATTAGCTCTCAACTTTCCCTCATTTTCCTAAACCAAATCCGCAAGTCTGTAGTAGTATTCCCACGAGCCAACAGAGAGCTGAGCATCCTATATTGGCTTAATAAAACCTAGCATCTGTTTTCCTCCAGCCTTCCAATCAACCCAGTGGTTTCTAATATTCTTCTTTTTCTTCAGTTTGGTTATGAAGGCCGAGTCTCCCTGAAGAGTGCCCGTCTGTTTTATGACATCAGCGAGAAGGCTCGAAAGATTGTCGAATCCTATTTCATGCTGAACTCAACCCTGTATTTTTCCTATACACACATGGTCTGCCGCACAGCCCTGTCTGGTGAGATTCCAGAATCTGAACATGTTCCCTTTTACCCACAGTGAAATGAGAAAGAAAACAATGCAGAACAAAGCTCTATGAACATGTCAGACTAACGGTTCAGAAGAGTTCTACATTTCTAAAACAAAAGAAGCTTACTCACTCTGATTTTTCCCTTCCCTCTTTTTCTACTTTGCTGGTTCCCTAAAGTATTAGAAGACCATCACGCTGCCTATTTTCCCTTTCAAATCCATTTCTTCTGCTTGCTACAATCACACAGAAAAATCCCTTTCTGCTCTAGGTTTCACTTTTCAGGGTTCAAGAACCTGGAAATTACAGTCACCATTATGCCCACCAGCATTGAGGGGAAGCATAGAAGATAAAAAGGATTGTTGAAAGAAATGTTTTCAAAAGGCAGAGACCTCCTCACTCCCTGGCGTCACTATTTTTTTCTCTACATCTTCTCTTCTATACCCTCCTGAGGAGGAGGGGGGGAGAGAATATCACAGAAGTAGACTTTTCCACTTGTGAACCTTCAGCTGCATCAAATCTTTTCTTTTCTTAATTTTTTTTTTTTTTTTTTGTGGTACGCGGGCCTCTCACTGCCGTGGCCTCCCCCGTTGCGGAGCACAGGCTCCAGACGCTCAGGCCCAGCGGCCGTGGGTCACGGGCCCAGCCGCTCCGCGGCATGTGGGATTTTCCCGGACCGGGGCACGAACCCGCGTCCCCTGCATCGGCAGGTGGACTCTCAACCACTGCACCACCAGGGAAGCCCAAATCTTTTCTTTTTGACGTTTGCATTTTATCCTCATCCTTTGACTGCCCCACACAAAGTACAGCCCATGAAATGCATGGAATTTCTGCATGTATATTTATATCGGAGAACTTTTATAGCTGAAGAGACAGGTGTGACTTGCCTACAGTTTTTTACATCAAGTTCATATCGAAGCAGGACCAGAGTCTCTTCACGGTGCTTGCCCAGCGTTCTTTAGCCTGCTCTGAGTTCTGATCCTCAAATTTGCAAGGGGCACCAGCCACAGGAGAAGACAGATTGCCAGCTTTGCTCTTGGAGGTTACGGCATTCAATTTCTCATGCTTCCCTGTTCCCTTTTCTGGCAGGTCAACAGGATAGAAGAAATGACCTGAGTCATCCCATCCATGCTGACAACTGCCTGTTGGATCCAGAGGCCAATGAATGCTGGAAGGAGCCTCCTGCTTACACATTCCGGGACTACAGGTACCGCCAGCATCTGATTCAGAACCAAGCTTTTGCCCAACAGTTATCAAAACCCCATGGAAACTAGAAAGCTGATCTGTTTTGCTTGTCATCACATTCATCTCAATGAAGCAGAAATGCTCAAATAATCTTCTGAAGCGGCTGCCACAACTGAGAAGTGATTTCAGCATATCATATTTTTATCTTAAAAATCCCTGCACGATTTGTTGCATCTTATTCCACAGAATGCCCATTTTGTTTTAGTATAAAAAGTAAAGTTTATGTTTTTTTTTCTCACTTGGCTTTTATTTAAACATATTCCTTGTGGTATATGTATTAATATCTCAGTCTGAGAACACAGGGTGTGCATCTCAGCAGGCATAAGGGATCACAGCACATCATTTATCTATGTCTGCATTTTGTAAGTAAGAAACTGAAAACTCAGGACAAAAAAGTTTTGTCTTATTGAATGATATTTTACTGTGTAAAGAGTCAGTTGTAGTCATCATGTATATAACGTGTTAATTATTACTACACTGTGCTCTATACAAACATGTTTATTGAGCGCCCCCTATCTGCAAGACTTGGATACACCCCTTAGATCTCTCCAGCTACTTACGGAAAAAATACATCCTTTTGACTTACTAGTATAAAAGGAAAGAACAGAGTTTTAGATTCTGTGGGCGAGATCAAAGGGCTAGATTAAACCTAGCTAGATTTTATTTGGAGGAGGTGAAATGATAGATGAAGTTTGACGTATAATTAAAACTTTAACCTGAGTGGAATAAATAAATACTTCAGGGTTATGACCCTACATCTGATCTTACTCTTGAAGGTTAGGAGGCTCAATCATTTTAACGTTTAGTTCAGAGGAAACTTACTAATCAGGCTGGTCAGTTCATGCCCAGTCTGCAGTATTCTGCGGTGATGTTGTGTAGTCATATAAGAGTACAAATTGCTTCCCTTTCTTCTTACAGTGCTCTCCTATATATGAATGATGACTTTGAAGGAGGCGAATTCATATTCACTGAGATGGATGCCAAAACTGTGACCGTAAGCAAGCCTATTCTTGCAAATTTATCCAGCATTTTTAGTCTCGATTTTGCCATTTTCCAAAGACTGCTGGATTTCAAATATTTCTGAGCTTGAGAATTCATGAGGTGGAGAGAGATCCAGTAAATGTATACATTATAAAATGTTAGAAATGGAATCATCAATAAAAATCTTCTTTTCCTTTTTACAGATGGGTAATTTAAAGAATATATATTAAGGATCATATAGTTAGTTTGTGTTAGACTTAGAACCTAGGTCTTCTGATTCTTTGCCAAGTAATCTGATGGGAACCTAAAAACACCTATTCTTAAATCACCCACGACTATGACAAGTCAAATGACTCTACAGAATGGCTTTCAGGTACCCTGGTGCTCTGTATGTTAGGTGAGCATTGGCTTCCATACCCCTCATTATCCAAATTATGATATGCGTGTGTATATATATATGTATACATATATATACATATATATATATATATAAAATTCTGATAGTAAGTAAACCTATACTTGAAAATTGATATATACACATTCACACAGACACACGTGTTATATATTCATACTTTGGATGAGATTCTAAACACACCTTCGTAGATCAAAAATCAAAAGTTAAACTCAACCACCATCTTCCTAAGCAAACTAATGCCTTTGGACAACCAGCCTACTGAACACATATAAACTGTATAGCCAGAATCTTCGGTTTTTAAGCCGAACAGCATATGCCATGGTAGAAAAAAGAGGTTTTCCGATTGAGGAGATAATTGAATTATAAGTAGATTATGAGATATCTCTTTCCTCTATACAAAATCAAAATAGTTGAGACATGTATGTGATAGATTTCAAGGATTTTGCATTATGTAAGCTATTTCCACAACTTTTTTCTGCGTTTTATTTCTTTCCCCTCTTATTTTGTACCCTTTTCTTGGTCTCATTCATGGCATACTACCAGGGTGTAAGCAAATGATATAAAAACGATGTATTACTGGACTTAAAGGGAAAACCTATGGGAATTCTGGTTAAAATTGTCCAGAAACATTGATCTAATTAAGAACAATATTTCATACACTTTAATGTACTGTATATTTAAAAGGTCATGATGCCTCACACTCTTTTTTGTGAAAAGCTTAAATATTATCATGGGAGTATTTTGATGCTTCATGATTTGGGAAATTAAATCAAGACTGATGATCCAGGCTCAGTTTAAATGCCAATACAAAAATATCAACTTTTGATAAGCCTCTGTGCAGAAAGCATTTGATTTCTGAGCTCTGCTAACAGGTTCGAAACTGCTTGAATCTCACACAATTGGAAAGAAAATCAGGCAGGTGGTTGAAAAGATTTCTTTGCTTCTGCGCCATCTAGTGGCCATATTTGGAAATGTTCAATGTTTGAAAATAAGTAAGGCGGGAATATTATTGATATGTATGAATCATAAATGAATCATTAATTATGTGTGAATTCACCAATTTTTGAATTAAAATTAACTGTAATTCTGCTTTTTAAAGATGTGAAAGCAGATGCTACTCCTCTTTAAAAGATTTATACTTTTAAGATAAAGATGCAGCTATTTTTAAAAGTACTGAATCTAACCACCACCATCCCCTAAAAAAGTAAAACTAATTTAAACAATGTTTTAATGAAAAAGCTCCAAGTTGAGAGATCTATTTTCAAAAATTAGTTCTACTTCAGATTAATGCATATGGTAGAGTTTTGGGAGCATGTTGTAGATAATTAAAATTCTTAGTTAACCAGTGCCAATAACAAAGAGAAATGGACAGTTTTCCTTTTCAGTTTTCCCTCCCTTGATTCTGGAAGGAAAATTGGAGCAGGGAAATGCCCCAGCTTTGTGCTATGCAAGGAAGAATAGTCTCCTAAGTTCTTTACTTTGGAAAAATCTGGAAATTGTATAATTACTGAATGGTGGCTGAAGATTTACATTTATTCAAGGCAAGTACAGCACAAAGCCTTCTCTGACTTTAATCATCAGTTAGATGCAAATCAAAAGGAATTTTCTTTCATCATACTTGGAAGAGCCATGGATTATTTTCGACAGCAGCATATTTGTGAAACTTGGGTATTTCGTTATTTTGGTTTCTCTGTGCAAGTTTGAAAAAGATAAAATCCAATGAGTTCCATTTGCTTCATGAAAAACTAAACTCAGTGGGGCTGTGTTCCAAACGTATGTTTACAATCATTTAAACTTCAGAATACATTTTCCCTTAGAAGCAATGTCATTAGTGGAGCTTGTTTATTCCTCCGCATACCTGATCTATGAGAGGTGATGCTCTCCATTTGATAAGATTAGTCCTTTGTGACTCCACGTACCTGCAACCAATCCCAACTGCTTCAGGCAATGGATAGCTTCTTTTCCCAAAGTTCTTCATTTGTAAACATATTTTCAATTCTTCCATCAGAGACAAAGCATTAAATTGTTCCCACAGCCTCTCTTTAGTAGTGTAAGATGTTGATGCCAAGACTCTAATCACGTAGAAGCAATGGCAAGCACGTGTGGATAAGTAAGCCCTTGACCAGCACCAGGGAATGAGCAGCTCAGAAAAATTGAAATTAGATCCTAAAACCATGCGTATAGGAAGGCTTTCCTGTCCTGCTTCATATGTCTTCTAGTATTAGTTAACTTGCTGTTTCTGTGTGAAAATGCACAACAAATTCCTGCTCCAGAAACACAAAATCGGATTGATGCTGGAGGCACCAGTAACTAGGAACCTAGATTCACATCAGAAAGTCACTTTGATGAAGCTGCTTGAGAAAAGCAACTCTCTCTAGGAAAGACAAATCAACTCCTCAATTATCGTGAACAGAAGAGTAACCCAGAAAGTGACTGCTTTTCTCTGCTCTTCCTTTTAACACACACACACACACACACACACACCCCGCACACACACACACACACACACACACACACACACACACACCCCTCAGGATCTTTGACTACTCCGCTTACCTTTGACCTTCCACAAGTTCGTCACACAGTCTGGGAGTACCTACGTTAAGTAGCGTCCAAGGACTTCAGGAAACCTTCCAAATATTCCTCCTGAAGCTGGCAGTGGAAAAACTTAGCCCATCCCATTTTATGGCGAAGGGGACCAAAGGTTCTTCTAATGGTCATGTATCAACTCAAGTCAATTCAGAAAATAGCTAGTTAGAACTGGTCCATCTTATCAAATAGTACAACGATTGGTGCCACTTTCTTGCTTTTATTTCTAAGCTGTACTATGGAATAAGTCAGGTTTCTGTGTTTCCCAAGAAAGAAAAATGAACTCTGCTTAGAGCAGACACTTTATTCACGGAAGCAAGGCCCCTAATATTCCATTGCTTCAGCTTACTCAGTTTGGAGAGCCTGCTTGTTTGATCTAATGCTCTGGCTCAGGGCCCCCAGCAGTGCCTCTTTCCCTTCTACCCTGTCCTACCTAATCAGTAGTGGACAGCTCCATCTGAGCCAAGCTTGGAAGGACTGTGCCCATCATTCCAGAGCCCTGGAGGCCATGGAATTGGTCACCTGAAGGGGTGGTGTGTTCTGATCCCTGGAGGTATGAAAACATCGGCTAAGGACTACTGGGCAGGAATATTGTAACAGGAATTAAAGTATCACATGGGATTAGACTTGACTTTTAAAAAATTTTGTATTATGAGAAGTTCACAAACCATAAATGCACAATAAGGAATTAGAAAGGGTGCCTCCAAGGAACCACTGCCTAGGTCAATTATAAGAATTTGCCAGCACTCTACATGTCCCCTTGATTTGCTTCTGTCATTCCACAAATATTAAATGTACATCTACTTAGGCCAGATGTTGTGCTAGTGCTAAAATTAGAGACGTGAATTAAAAGAGAGAGCCTTTGCCTTCATGGAGTTTACCAGCCACCAACATAGCATGTATTGAGCGATTGCCATTTGCCATGGACTGTGCCAACCGTTTTACCTGATAACTTTATTTTCTGAATTAGGTATTGTTTTGACCTTATCTTTGTTTTACAGATGAGGAAATTGAAGCAACTTTCAACTCCAGGATTCCATTAGAAGGATAGAGAAGGGGGATTGTAGAAATGGTAACAGTATAGGAATTGAGAGTCAAACTTTCACTCTCTTTCTCAGGCCTCTATAAAACCAAAGTGTGGGCGTATGATCAGCTTCTCATCTGGAGGAGAGAACCCGCATGGGGTGAAGGCAGTCACCAAGGGCCAGAGGTGTGCTGTGGCTCTGTGGTTTACCTTGGACCCACTCTACAGAGAATTGGTGAGTTTCTGACCCACCCAGAAAGCCACTGAGACATCCTATAGACCTGCTTCATGAACTGATTTATCGGAAAAGCCCGTTTGATCCATAACCCTTCAGGGATCTTAGAGATCGTGGGGGAAAAACCAAACCAAAACCAAACCAAAACAAAACCTTTTACAGAATCCTTTCTGTCTGGTTTCCAACACTGGCTCTGTTTTCTAAGCAAGAACAAATTTTGTTAATCAGATCCGTAACCTAGCAATTACGCATTTGATGTTTGTAGGATGAGTTTGAGGAAAAGAAGGGCTATGAATGCAGTTCTTAATCAGATGAGTTCTTAGAAGTGAAGCTTTGCAGAAATAGACATCACAGCCATATTTGGCAGTCTCTAATTAGTCTTGAGTTTATTGATAAATTGTCGCATCAAGAGAGAGGAATCATTTTTTACTGGTCACTGGGAAGACTGATCTGTTTTCTCAACAAATCCTTTAAAAGTTCACTGAATAATTTATGAAACATATGTAGAAGAGGGTGAGGACACCTGAAAGTTTATCATTTACTACTATTAAATTAAATATTAAAATGTTGTTATTATTCTATTGGAAGCAGCTAAGGATACTTAGCCCGGGTAATAGACCGTGATCACATCCTTCTGGATGCTGTGGGCAGAGATTATGGTGTCTGTCTGTGAGGCTGCAGAGGGATGAATTAAGACCTCTGGATACAAGCCCCTGGGAGGAAAATCTAGGCTCAACATAAGGAATAACTTTCTAATTGTCAGCACTATTTGGTGGACTCGTCTTCTTTGGAAGTATTGAGTTTCTTGTCACTGGACGGCTCCAGTCAAAGCCTCAGCAACTGCTTGGCATGGAACGCTGAACCTGAACCTGAACCTGAAACTTCATGGCAAGGGCTAAACCGGATGACTTCAAAGTCTCCTCCAGCCTTGAGTCTTAATGAAGCTATGAAATTCTAGTGTTGAAAATGGCATTCTAATCAAATTTCCTCTTTACATCCCTAAATTGAATCCAATTTCATCAGAAACTTTAAAATGAGTTTCTCTTTCTCATATACTTTTTGCCATCAAACCTGACTCCGTTTTTAAGCCATATCCCCTAAGCATTCTTTCATATACTTCACAAATGTTTATGGAAGATCTACTCTGTGCCTGGAAAACTCACTAGGTAGGCCCTGGGGGTACACAGTTGAACAAAGCATAGCTTTGGCCACGAGGAGCTTGGAAAGGCTGAAAAGCAAATGACGGGGAGAAAACAGCAGTCTGCATTTACAGGGGGATAGCAAGGAAGACTTACGTATATAAGCGCAATCCTAAGAGGGCGGAGAATGATAGCCAGCCACAGAAAGAGATAAGAATGGTCCTGACAGAGGGAGCAGAGCAGGGAGAGATCTGAAAACTTCACTTCCTTCACCTGTAATTCCTCTCTCCTCCTGTGTCTCCACATCCACAGTGTCAGCGTTCCTCCACATTACTCCTTCTGGACTAAGGAAGCTAGGTACCTGAGTACGCAGTGCAGCTATCACATTGTTGAAAAATTGCCTCGCCCTTTTTTCTCTTTAGTGTTTAATTCAATAAACATTTAACCTGTTTTATTATTCATTACCTCAGCCCTCTCTCCCAAGATATTTTTTATATCTAAATAAGCTAACACAAAGTTCTCTTTGAGCCTTGCTAACCTGGCAAGTACAGAGTTAAGAAAGTTCTTCAATCTCCAGGCTGTGGCGACATCTAGTGGTCACAGACGAAAATGACCAGAGCCTCTGAGGCAACTGCTAGAAAATTTTGCCTATGACGTGACTCCCAGACTTTGGGAATCAACTGGCGATCTTTACAAACTATTGACATTTTGTCTACCACCCTTGGAAATTCTGGGTTAATTGATTTGGGCTGTAACCTGAGTGTCGGAAGTTTTAAAAGCTCTCCAGGTGATTTCAATGTGCAAAAAAATCTTCAGAGTCCCTGAGTTAGGCGTCTGCTCTCAGGTTGCATCCCTGGGCAAAGAAAGCCTGCCTATCAATACATCGTGAGAACTGGCAGACTTCCATGCTCATAGATTAGTTAAAAGGCACTGAATTCTCAAGGAGTATTTAGCAACATACACCGGTAAGGATGCCCAATATTAGAAGCTTCAGTTGTTTGTATAGAGACTTGCAGCTCTTAAACATCTTTCCTTTCAGGACGTACATGACAACAGTCTCCTGTGCATTCAGATTGCAACATTTTGTATCTACATCAGTTTGCTAATCAGCAAGATGTTCTCCCCATATTCATAAAAGTAATAGCCATTTTATTTGGACATCAAGACAGTTTAGTTTTCTGTTATTCAGTATATTTGGTCCTTGTAGGTGCCTTTTGGTCAACATTATGCTCAATTACAAGCTCTTGAATACAAGAGGCTTTGTTTCCAAGTCATAAAATGTTCTTTATATAACTTACTATGCTGGATATTGTGCTAGGGACTACCTATAGGAGATACAAACTAGATAAGACATAACTTTTATTTTCAGGGAGCTTAAAGTCAAAGTGAAGAGATAATACAGGGGCCTGAGTAATAAAAGCATAGCAAAGTTCAGTAGGAATTATTAGAGGCAAAAATGCATGGTGGGGACTTCCCTCATGGTCCAGTGGTTAAGAATCCGTCCTGCAATGCAGGGGACACTGGTTCAATCCCTGGCTGGGGAACTAAGATCTCACATGCTGCGGCCCATACGCCACAACTACGGAGCACACGGGTTACAACTAGAGAGCCTGCATGCCACAACTAGAGAAGCCCATGTGCCGCAATGAAGAGCCGGCACACTGCAACGAAAGATCCCACATGCAGCAACTAAGACGAGACACAGCTAAAAATAAAATTAATTAATTAAAAAAATGCATGGTGTTTAGGGGATAGAAAGAGGAAACCAGGAAAGGCTTCATTGAGGGGATGGCATTTGACATGAGCCTTAAAAGATGAGCATGATTTCCTTAGGGAGAGATATTTTAGACAGGGACAGCCCTTCATCCACTTCTGTATTTATTCATCAACTATAATACTCCCTTGCCAAATGTGTTGAGCTTTTCTGGACACAGGAAAAACAACAGTGACCAAACATGACAAGACTCCCTGCTTTCATGGAGCTTACCTTCTAGTGAAAAAAGACAACAAATAAGTAAAAGAATAAATAATTGAGGGATTTTCAGATAGTGAGAAATGATGTGCGGGAAAGAGAACAAGGCAACTGATCTGAGAGTAAAAAGAGCCGGGGGTGAAGTGTGAGGGGCCTCCAGACAAGTGACAAGAAGAAGCTAACCGTGGTAAAGGTCTTCAGAGGAGTATTCCAGGGGGAGAAGAGGTTGTAAAGGCCCAGAGACAAGAAGGAGCACAGAACAGTCAAGAAGCAAAGAAATCCAGGGTGGCCAGAACAGGGCATGCAAGGCGGAGAGCGGGCTGAAAAGAGGGCACAGAGGAGGCGGCGATCGGATGGACAAGCTGCTCAAGAAATATGAATTCTACTCTAACTGTACAGGGGACGCCATATTCCTTCCTCACCTCCCCCAGCCCCAGGAGTTACAGGAGAGGAAAGATTACTGTAGCTAACGCGTCGTAGACTAGAGTCACGATAAAGACGGTGAAAGGATGTGGGCGATTGGAGATGCCATTTGGAGGTAGACCAGCTGGGCCTGTTGAAGGATTGGTGTGGGGATAAGAGAAAGCATAGGATACAGTGGAAGCATCCTTTAAATCCTAGGGGCACTTAACCTGGACTAGGATGAGGAAGTCCTTCTCAGAGTGCTGTGTTCAGAGACCTTGTGGTAAGTCAGGAAGGTGGAATGTAAGGTGAGGCGAGAGGGGAAGACAAGGTGAGCTGAAGAAGAGAGAAAAGTCAGAGTCCTTATAAGCACATCAAGGAGGTGGGACCTGCAGTCTTCCCTGGTGGTGCAGTGGTTGAGAATCCGCCTGCCAATGTAGGGGACATGGATTCGAGCCCTGGTCTAGGAGGATCCCACATGCCGCGGAGCAACTGGGCCCGTGAGCCACAACTACTGAGCCTGCGCGTCTGGAGCCTGTGCTCCGCAAGAAAAGAGGCCGCGATAGTGAGAGGCCCGCGCACCGCGATGAAGAGTGGCCCCCTCTCGCCGCAACTAGAGAAAGCCCTCGCACAGAAACAAAGACCCAACACAGCAAAAATAAATAAATAAAATAATAAACTCCCACCCCCAACATCTTCTTAAAAAAAAAAAAAAAAAGGCGTCCCTGGTGGCGCAGTGGTTGAGAGTCCTCCTGCCGATACAGGGGACGTGGGTTCGAGCCCCGGTCCGGGAAGATCCCACATGCAGCGAAGCGGCTGGGCCCGTGAGCCATGGCCGCTGAGCCTGCGCGTCCAGAGCCTGTGCTCCGCAACGGGAGAGGCCACAACAGTGAGAGGCCCGCGTACCGCAAAAAAAAAAAAAAGAAGAAGATCCGACCTGGAGCGTGGAGCAATGGGAACCCACGTGAGGGTTGTGAGCAGTGAGCAGGAAAGGGTGGGGCTCGTGATTCAAGTGCAGAGAGTCCATCAGAAGCACGTGGGAGGGGGTGTGAAACAGATCCGTTTGGAAGCTGCCGCAGTAACTGAGTTAAGAGATGATGAGAGCGTAAACCCATGGTCCTCAAGCAGGAGCGATTTTGCGTCCTCTACGGCACATTTGGCAACATTTAGAGACATGTTTGGTTGTCACGACTTGGGGCCAGGCATGTGCCACTGGTTACCTGTAGTAGGCAGAAGCCAGCGATGCTGCTAGACATCCTACAATGCACAGGACAACCCACCCAACAGAGTTATCTGCTCCAAGACGTCAGCCGTCAAGGCTGAGAAACAGTGGCCTGAAGTAAGGCGACAGTATGTGCACTGCAAAAAAGAGGGGGCAGAACAGAGAGGACTGGTGACTTATCAGATCCAAGAAACCCTGGTCAGGCTTTGGGGGCAAATGGGGGAGCAGTGGTGGTCTCTACTGAGAGAAGAAATATGTGAAGAGGACAGAGTAGGCCTGTGGGGGAGAAAATGGTGAATTCAGCTTGAACACTGACCTGGAGAACTGAACTGGAGATCTCGGTGGGACCACAAAGCAGCAAGGGAAGCCAGCAGTTGAATATACAAGATTGCTTGGCAAGAGAGAAATCTTGGAAAGTAATTGCTCAGGACATAGGGAAGTTAAGAGAAGGTACCCGGGTAGGGATGGAGATGAGGTTTCATTCTTAGCCAGATTTAGCACCCATCCATGTACAGATGGATGCCTGGAAGTGTTGAGGAAGCTTCTGCCACTGATTAGTACGCTTGTAACAGCAATGTGGAAATTGTCTTTTTTTGCAGGAGCGAACACAGGCTGATGAAGTGATCGCGATCCTGGATCAAGCACAGCAAGGGAAGCACAAACCAAAGATCAACCCCAAAGATGAGCTATGAAAACGAGAGAAAGAGTGTTCTATCAGATATTTATATAAATTGTTAATCTTATGAGAACCTTTTTATTTTTGTACAGAGCCACGGTATATATTAACAGGTTACTATGAGTCACCAGATCTCCCTTCTGTGCCTAAGGATGCTTGCGTTGCTTTGCCCCTCTCGGTCTTTGTGTCTTGGTTTTTCAGCAGGTCATCTCTCAAAGCCCAGTCACGCCCTCCCCACCACACACACACACACACACACACACACACACACACACACACACACACACTTCATTTGCTGTAGATCCTAAAACTCAAGCAGAAAGAGTCAGTCCATTCTTGGCGAGACAACAGCTCCCAGACATGCCCACGTCTAAAGTTAGCATGTGATTTGAACTCAGAAGGCCTTCCTGGCTCCGTGCCTTTCAGCCACCATCTCCCCCAGGGCTGATGGCCATGAGTTTGAGTCTGAGGAGTCTCTGGTGAGGTCAGAACTGCTTCAGGTATTGCTGGCTTGAGGGCCCCCAAGCTCTGCAAAGGAACGACTCTGATGAGGACGGCGTGAGATGGGGGAGCTCAGCCTTCCCAGGGCCTGGGTGGAGTTTGTGACTCTGGTGTTTTCAGCAGAGAGCACCCTTACACTGGAAACTTCAATTCGCCCTGCAACCGGGTGCCAGAAAGGACTGCCCGAGGAGTTGTGTCTTTAAAAAGGTTGTACAGGGGTTGAAGTGGCATGGGTCTTCATCCCAGTGACTTTGGAAGGAAATCTTTAATCCCACCTGCATCAGGGCACCATGGCCACGTTGCCTGAGAGTGGGCTCCACTGTTGAGAAGGTGTGTCTTGTTCTTCAGCAAGAATAAAATGGATTTCTGATTGATTCCACTCTCCATCTGCATATATTTTGGGGGCCCCTTCTCTTTGGTGCTCTCCAGCTCACGGATTTTAGTGCTTGTATCTGATTTTTTAAATAAAGGGAGCCTTCTTTTAATATTTGGCGTTTATTTTTCTTCCCCCAAATGTTTCGTTTGTCTCCAGGTAATGGTTTTGTGATCCCCCAGGAGCTTTGGGGACCACCCGGGGTAACACTGGGCCATGGCTAGCTTTGCTGGCAGGTGCTTTGGGGCCGCAAGAAGGTGGGAGCATTACTTGTGAAGAAACAGATGGTTAGCAAACAGGTGTTAATCCAGAGAACATCTGGTCCTTGGTGTGAATTTTAAGGAAGACACTGCAGAGACAATGTTTTGGGGGGTGGGGACTGAGGTTGTTCTAGCTGAGGGAGTCTGCTCCACTAACCCATGGGAGATCGTCTGCCTCTGTGATGGGCAGTGGTAGAGGTTGTAGCCCTTAAGAGAACCAACAGATAAAAGCATTTTCTTAAAATCACATTTACTTTCTGCCATTTATGATCTTGGGTGCTGGTAAGAACATTCATCCTTTGAGACTGAAAAATTGGGTCATAATGATTTATGCGCCATCTGTTTTTCACCCAACCTTCTGGCTGCATTTTCATCATGGGAGAGTGAAAAGAGCATCAGATTATAATCCCAGCCTGATCAAATATGCTCTGCTGTGTGACCTGGAGCTACTCTCTTTCCCTTTCTGGGCTTCAGTTTCCTTCTCTGAAAATGACATCATTGGCTGTCATTGTTTCCAAAAGCCCTCCCTCTTGCTCTAAATACAAAACAAAGCTAAAATGAAACAAACCATAAAACTGATTTTAGAAATACTCACAAATACAACCAAATTTACTTCTACCAACTTTTTCAGAATTGTGAATGGGTCCATTATGTGTATGTGTGATTTTAAGACTGGAAACCTAATTTTAGGGCTGAAAATCCCTGAGCTTTGGAAAGGGAGGTCGCTATTTGTCTGCTCTCTTACTGAGAAGCATTTGCTGGCACTCGGATTTGCTGATAGGAGGTTCTGGCCAAGGATCTAATTTCTGTTTTCTGGCAACAAGGCGTCAACAAAGAAAACAGTCTTTGGCTCCTTGCAGCCCACGCTTCCTGGATGCTCTGGGCGCTCTGGGAGAGGCTAGGACTCCAGCACTGACTGCCATTCAGCCCCACAGACAGTGAGCAGAGACCTCAATAGATGGGCATTGGGGTAGATCCCCATCTTGTTTCCTTGCTGACAGCGCAGAGTCGTTATTCTTGTTTGGCAGGCTACCCATGTCCGGTTCTACCTGGGACATCACGTATACTCTCAAGCATTTATGTTTTAATCTGCCCCACATCAAACCATACACAATTTCATTCAAATATTAGGGAGTGTCATCAGACGATTTTTAAAAGATCAAGCTCAGGAATTTCAATCTATGTGATGTCTAGTCCCCTGTGTAGAAGGATGGGAAAGCTCATTAGAATTTCTGTAGCTTTTAGAGCTCAAGGAGGTCATAGAAATCACAATTCAATTCTATCTTTCTGTCTGGAAGGAAAAGGAGGCTCAGAGGTAATAAAAATGATTGTGTGTTCCAGAATTTCAGCAGGAAGAGCCAGGGCTGCTGAATTGAGTTACACGAGAATCCAGGCATAGGGCAGCGTCCACTAGAGGAAGGGGTGCCTTTTTCTATTTGGCCCCCAAATGCTGATTGCTCATCAATCCACAGCCCTGCAGGACTGTGTCACAAGGGGTGCCTTTTTCTAATTCACTTAAAAGTACTGTATGTGCTTGAGGCAGCCTAGGCTAAGAAGCCCAATTTTTATGACTCCAAGTCTAGGACTCTTCATCGATATCACTTGGAGAACAGCCACTTGTCTTGATGACTATCCCTTGCGTAAAAAGCCTGCAGGTTATTTATTTATTTATTTGTTTGTTTATTTATTTATTTATTTTTGGCTGTGTTGGGTCTTCGTGTCTGTGCGAGGGCTTTCTCTAGTTGCGGCGAGCGGGGGCCACTGTTCATCGCGGTGCGCGGGCCTCTCACTATCGCGGCCTCTCTTGTTGTGGAGCACAGGCTCCAGACGCACAGGCTCAGTAGTTGTGGCTCATGGGCCCAGTTGCTCCGCGGCATGTGGGATCCTCCCAGACCAGGGCTCGAACCCGTGTCCCCTGAATTGGCAGGCAGATTCTCAACCACTGCGCCACCAGGGAAGCCCAAAGCCTGCGGTTTTACAGAGTTTATTTTTTCACCCGTATTGTATTGAATGTTTATGACGCAGAACAGGTTCTCACACTAGGAACCCCAAGAGCTGTTCCAGGCCCAGATTATGATGCCCATTTTATAGATGAGGAAACGGAGAGCAGTGAAGAGAAGTCAGAGCCTGTGGTCCCTGGGCTTGGAGTGTCCATGTCTGAGGCAGAAGCACAGTCTTTTGAACAGGAGGGAAGAAATAAAGTACCAGCTTGTTTGCCCCCAGGCATATTTAATCTAAAATCGCACATTCATGTAAAGAACAGAGTTAGGTTTTTATAAAATCTAAACTTTTTCTCCTCCTCTATTTTCCTGCTGATGTGTGAAGGCGTATCTCCTGTGTGTATCTCCTCTGAGGGATTTTGATCGTGGTTGCCTAATTCAATGAAGCAAATACCTGGCGGCTGGCCCTGCTTTTATGAAACTCACAAAAGGGAAGAAGGGAAGAAGGTTCTAGTCAGGGGCCATTTTCCTCTCCCTCCAAGGCAGAAAGAATCTGGAACTTCAATTTCTTCTTGAGAAAACCCCGACACAGGACAGAGTGATCTCTTTGGGTGTGTGAGGCACACAGTCTTCATCACTGCTTTGTGCATAGCATTTTCTGGTACTTCTTCACCTGAGGAGAAACCGTGGAATGAGTCAGTACCATTTAATAACATATACCTACGAGTTTTAATTGCAGTACAAATGCTGAATTATTTCACAGAAGACAGCCATGGGGAACAACTCGCTCACTGACGTCCAGAAAGGAGGTAATGAGGGCCACCTCACTAGTTCTTGCTGCCAAAGAATGAAACATCCCAAGGTGACTGACAATGGTATGGCTGAGAAGTGAGAAAAAGTTGAACTGTTCCCACATCCAAAACTCTTCCGGGAGACAGGAGCCACTTGCAGAAACTCCCAAACTGCAAGTTTGATTGAGCCCATGGTTATGATCCCTGGCTACATCCTGCCAAGAAGCCTGTGATGTGAAGTGACCTCCCCACACAGCCCCTCATCCCACCCGCAAATCTTCTACCCCCAGATAATTTTTTTTTTTTTTTTTTTTTTTTTTTTTTTGGCGGTACGCGGGCCTCTCACTGTTGTGGCCCCTCCCGTTGCGGAGCACAGGCTCCGGACGCGCAGGCTCAGCGGCCATGGCTCACGGGCCCAGCCGCTCCGCGGCATGTGGGATCTTCCCGGGCCGGGGCACGAACCCGTGTCCCCTGCATCGGCAGGCGGACTCTCAACCACTGCGCCACCAGGGAAGCCCTACCCCCAGATAATTTGATGTTTCCAACACGAGACACAAGGGCCCGTTCCGTTTTGGACCTGGGCGATTTCCTCAGGCACACTGAGACACATAACGTCCACCACCGTTTGAGCTCACTGCTGGGTAGCAGCTGCAGGCTCTTGCTGTCAGAGTCTCCTCATTCCCACATCCCCGGGTAAATCACGGTGTTTTCTGTGCCTGCTTCTGACCTCGGAGGCCAGACAGCGTCAAGTCTGGAACAATCTGATCACTGATCCTGCCTCGCTCTACGATGGATGGCATCAGCTCTGTGAAAAGCTGGCTTTTGAGTGACTCACCTCTGAAACTATGGAATTTGAACTCAATAATTTCTTGAAAGATCTTATGAAGAACCCACCAGAAAAATAGCCAAACAAAATGTTCCAGCCCCCTCTTCTCCTGACGCACATTGCTAGGGAGGAAATTCTGCGTGCTCTGTTAATTCAACATGCAACCGACCTTTTCTGGTCACTTGCTATGATACACCTGGAGAGAGGGTGAACATGGTAAGTCTTGCCCTTTCTTTCCCTGTTAGGTTACCGGAGATTGAGGATAGAGCAGAGTTTGACAACATTTCCACCTTAATAGTCCTTCTCTAAGCCATCTTCTGCTTTGCAAGGGCCAAGCAGCTGCCTTCTCTATCCGAGTCTTCTCTTGAAACTGGGAATTGGGTGTCACCCATCTTTCTGGGAACTCTTGCCCTTGGCCCGTCTTGTCAGATTCAGGTAACTTCCCTCAAGACAGAGGTACCTAAAAAGGCCCTGGAAATCCTAGCTAGACCCCAGTTAAACCCTCCTCCTTCTTCCCAAGCTGACATTGTTACCTCTGAATTACTATCTGATGGTGGGTGGGGATAAAAGTGGGGATCAGACAAGAAGGATTACCTGTTATGTCTCATCTTTTTCCGTCTGTAAATCATATATCCCATTGTTTCAAAGGGTTGTAATCATGGTTGGCATTTATAAAGTTTTTTTATGACCTTGAAGCACTTGGCAGTCATATGTAAGTACATAATTATCTTAAGAGACACATCAGTGCAATCTTCATTTTGTAAGCAGAGAAGGGAACAGGCACAGCGAAGGAGGTATAGGAAAGCTCTGGTCATTCATGAATTCATTCCTTAGACAGTTTGTTACTTAGTAGTGGGTTTAGAGAGGGGTTCCAAAATGAGTATGATTTCATCCCTTCCTTTAAGAAATTCTAAGTACAGTGGAAAAAGTAGATGTAAACTGATGAAAAATATAGAATGAGGTAAGTGCGGTGACAGAAGGGTTATGATAGAGGCAGGTACAAAAAAAAAGGCCATGTGAGTTCAGAGAAGGAGTGGCTGGAGAGAGGGAAGGCTTTGCAGAGAAGGTGGCAGTTAAGCTGGGTCTTGAGTGACTGTCTGTCACCAATAAGCAGAAATGAGCCACAATGTCCTCAGCTGAAAAAGTGTTTGAATTCGAACTCAGTAGTTTCTTGGGTTTTAAAATATTAAATTTTCAGAAAAGTTGGAGAGGTTATTTTACAGTTGTTTTGAAGGTGGGGTGGGGTAGGATCTTTACTACAAATTTTTCTGGGAAAGCATGCTAATGAATGCTGTGAAAATCCAATTTATGAATACCAATTTAAAAGTTTTATTTTATTCCCTTGTGAGGAGGTTTTTGTAAGTGGGTGGAGTGAGGCCGCTGAGGACCAGGTTTCCTGCTGAAAAGCAGAGCCCCAGCTGGCATCAGAAAAAGCTGAGGGGAACCCCATCAATCAGGTGCTGGGAGATGAGCTCACGCAGCGGCACTGCCCTCTGCCCGTGGGTCCAAGAAAGCTTTTATCCCATATGCCCCGGGGCCAGTCCACTCTCTCAAATTCTTACACTTTCACCTTAGAAATAGGAATAATGACAATATTCCAGCCCATCTGATGATATTCAGGAATGCTTTCTGCAAAGCCTAAAGCATCTGGTAAATCAGTCGAGCTTATGGTGAAACCAGAGAGCTGTGGAATGTTTTAGTAAGGACATCTCTTTCAATGTCAAACAGGGAGCAGAGTTTCAGAAGCTTTGGGGTTCCTTGGAAGCAAACCGTCTCCAACAGGCATTAATGGGGCATAATTAATGCTCTTTCCTCACAAGATAATATGAATCAGAATTATACTTATTTGGAGTTATTATTGGTAATTAAATAAATGCTATTCAGTTTTTTTCCTCTCAGTATCCAAGTTATAACAACATTTTTTTAGCACAGTTGGATTCTGAGAAGTCTTAATATGCAATTTATCCTACCTTTAGCTACTTCAAGTAAAGAACAGGCACGAAGGCATCGTGGGACCTCCGCTGACTACACAGAGTCAAGATTCCTGGAGAACGTTCCATTTGCCTTCGCTGTTTAGCATTGCGGTCACTAAGTGTTTCACAACATCCCAGGAGACGGGACCGTTATTCACACAGAGGGAAAAAGAAACCCAGAGTAGATGAATAAATTGACTTAAAGTCATAGTATTGATAGATGTCAGTTTCCCAAATAAAAAAAACAAGCGGTTGTACTCTCTAAGGTTGTTTTGCAGTTCTGATCATTTTTTATGAAAAGCTAGGAGGCGGGAGGAATTACCATGAACTGATCTGATTCTAGGTCTCCCCACTCCCCCATACCTTCTGGAAATCCAGAAGGAGGCTCCTGTCTTCAGCAAGATGGTTGCTACCACTGCTCTGAGGGTACCAGGTCTGATTCCAGCTCTGTTCCAGCATACTCCGGTTTCCTTATGAGGAACGCTCTGAATTTCTCTGAACTTCCAAGCTGCAGGGCTGAGCACAGGGTACAGATTTTTCTCCCAGTCGTTTGGCTTCTGAGTAATGGTTTTTTTGTCTCTAAGGGTAATAAAAGTACATCTGATGCTGCTCCCTGTACCATGAACTTTGCTTTGAAGCACCATTGATCCACTTCAAAGGCTGAGCACCACTCGGACAGGGAGATGCTGTTCCTGGGGACCCCGCTCTACCGAGGTGTGCCCACCAACCCGGGACACACTGCCCACCAAAACACTTAAAGACCGGGGGTCAGACATGTCAAATGTGACAGATTGGCATGCTGCAACTTCAAACTGCTCTACCTTCGGAACCAGCCTAGAATACCCATCATGCTTTGAACTCTATGGGGAAATGAAATGCATCGTTTACATGCAGACGGATTTACAAATTAAGTAGAAAAATATCTCAGTCCTCAAAGCCGAGCATAGAGTGCTTGTGGTGTTCAGTCCACATTGAACTGTTCAAACCTGGTTAGACTGGGGAGATCAAGCCTGTGGTGGAAACACAAGGGAGAATCATGGTCACAATAAGGCTTCGTATTTATAGTTCAGCAAATGAAGATCGCTGCAAATAACAGACTGCAAGTTGGAAGGGGCCTTAGGGAGCATCTGGTCTTACACCCCTTATTTTAGAGTTGGGGAAACTGAGGCCCAGAGAAGAGGTTATTCACTTGATTTTACTACGAACGTTACTGGTAGAATCTGAGCTTAAGTCCCAGGTAGCCCCATCCCTGGAGTCAGTATACAATAGCAGGGAAGGCTCAGATTTTATGCCTCCTAGACTTGGAAACCCTTGCTGATTTTACTAGCTCTCTGATAATGGCCAAATTTCTCATCCTCTCATTTTCAATGTCTTCATCTGTAAAGGGCTAGTGATAGCTATCTGATGAGTTGTCATGAGATTTAATTGAGATAATAGAAAGAAAACACAAAGCACTTAGCAGGCCATCATTAAAAGGCAATTGTTAATTTTTCCATATCAGAATGCCTCAACAGAAGGAAAACCAACTATGATCTCTCTAGCAATGTTTTCCAGCTCTCATGACATTTTTTTTTAAATGCATTTTCCCATGAAGCATTTTGGAATCTTCAAAGTTAATTTTCACACTATTAGATTTAAGATTTATCTCTGGCCCCAAATAACACACTTATTTCTGGGACAGGGGCACAGGAGAGGGGAAATTTGTTGTACAAAATCGAGAGGGTATTTCAATTCCAAACTGACTGTCAATCATCAGTCTAGAAAGGAGATGGCCGCCTTTCCTGCAGCCACCTTATCTGGCCCTTCTGACTTCCTAGCCTCCCCGAGACCAGGACAATTCAATGGCTTTTCCTGGTCCTCTCTGTCTCAGCATGTTGAGAAGCACAACAATTTTCATCTACTCCTTTCACTAAACATTCTCTCACTTGCTTTTCCACCGTGTAGGAAACACAGAATCATCGTTTAGCAGCAGAGGGCACTGTCGGCATATTTTGCCTTAAGGGGTTAAAAAAAGAGATGCCTCTGTGCATTCATTCATTCATTCATTCATGTTGACAAGTCATGGCTTAATATCTGTTGTGTGTTCGGTATTAGGAGGGGTGCTAAAGTAACACAAGAGGTGGACTGAGAGTCCAGGTTGGGAAGGCTGCACAATAAAAGATAAGCATGGTACCTATGCAAACACAAAGGAAGTGTGTTTTGGAGATTTTTGAAGAGAGCAGAGTTTACAGTAGGCTTAAATAGCTCAGGAAGAATTTTTTTTTTTTTTTTTTTTTTTTTTTTTGCGGTACTTGGCCTCTCACTGTTGTGGCCTGTCCCGTTGCGGAGCACAGGCCCCGGACGCGCAGGCTCAGCGGCCATGGCTCACGGGCCCAGCTGCTCCACGGCATGTGGGATCTTCCCGGACCGGGGCACGAACCCGTGTCCCCTGCATCGGCAGGCGGACTCTCAACCACTGCACCACCAGGGAAGCCCACAGGAAGAGTTTTTGAGGGAGTTGGTCTAGAGCTGTTCCTTAAATGATGAGCTGGACATGGAATGGCAAAGATGAGGCAAAAGGTAAAATAGACAGCAAAACCAAAGAGTCTTGCGTTGCCATCAACAGCGGCACTGTAACCATGGCAACCTCTACTGCAACAAGTATTACCTCTATGTCTTATAACAGTCATCACGGCTCACGTGGATGGAGGCTTTCACAACCGTGACCTCATTTGGCCCTTGCTGAAATCCTGCGACTTCAGCTCTACAGGTATTATTCTAATTTGACCAGTAAGAACGCTGAGACCCTTAGAGGGAAAGTGACGCGCTTAAGGTCACACAAGCAGTCTCTGTTAGGGCTAGGATCCCCAAACTAGTTTTTCTCCCAGCTAATGCAGCAGGAAACCATGGCTCTTGTGACACAGACTCTCAAAGCAAAGAGAGTTTGGGATGCAGAGTAATAGGGTAAGCTTCAGCTGTTAGGCTGGCTTCAGGTTACCAAGAGCTTGACCAAGAGTTAGACTGCGGTATTGGGGCTTGATCCCGTAAACCTCAGGAAGGTTTCTGAGGTTTAGGGAAACTAGCGATGGGTGGTTCTTTGCTGCAGTTGCATAGCAAATCTGGCACACGAGGGAATGGAAGAAAAGGAGAGAAATCAGGATACCAATAAAGAAAATATTACAGGATTTGAGGCTGTGGTGGCAGTAAGTGGGAGTGGTCTGCTCCAGATGGGAGGAGATTTTATGATTGCCATTAACTGCTGGCACATAGAAATAATACAAAGAAGATTGACCTTTAAAAACATTTTTAGGGCTTCCCTGGTGGCGCAGTGGTTGAGAGTCCGCCTGCCGATGCAGGGGACACGGGTTCGTGCCCCAGTCCGGGAAGATCCCACATGCCACGGAGCAGCTGGGCCCGTGAGCCATGGTCGCTGAGCCTGCGTGTCCAGAGCCTGTGCGCTGCAACGGGAGAGGCCACAACCAAAAAAACAAAAACAAAAACAAAAATTTTTTAAATTTATTTGTTGATATTGTTGATTTACAATGTTGTGTTAGTTTCTGCTGTACAGCAAAGTGACTCATTTAACTATATATACATATATATGTGTATATATATATATTATTTTTCCTATTCTCTTACATTATGGTTTATCACAGGATACTGAATATAGTTCCCTGTGCTATACAGTAAGACCTTGTTGTTTATCCATCCTATACATAATAGTTTGCATCTGCTAACCCCAAACTCCCAATCCACTCCTTCCCCACCCTACCCCCCCTTAACAACCACAAGTCTGTTCCCTATGTCTGTGAGTCTGTTTCTGCTTCGTGGATAGTTCATTTATGTCATTTTTTAGATTCCACATATAAGTGATATCATACGGTATTTGTCTTTCTCTTTCTGACTTACTTCACTTAGTATGATAATCTCTAGGTCCATCCATGTTGCTACAAATGGCGTTATTTCATTCTTTTTTTACGGCTGATTAATATTCCATTGTATACATGTACCACATCTTTTTTATCCATTCATCTGTTGATGGACATTAAAGTTGCTTCCATGTCTTGGCTATTGTAAATAGTGCTACAAAGCAAATGGACCTTAAATTGACTGGTTTTAAATTCCTTACAGAAAACACACTCCCTTATTGCCGCAACCCGGGGGGTCAAATCCCACCATCCTCCTACCCTAGCCCCATACACCCTCTGGTCTACCACTGTCAAGGCACAACGTAAAGACAGCCTGAATCAGGCTGGCCGCAGTGTAAAAAACTGAGAAAAGCTATTTTGAAGAAAAAAGAAATAAGGACT
Source organism: Aethalodelphis obliquidens (assembly GCF_003676395.1). Lineage (NCBI taxonomy): Eukaryota > Metazoa > Chordata > Mammalia > Artiodactyla > Delphinidae > Aethalodelphis > Aethalodelphis obliquidens. The sequence continues at coordinate 77,649,474 of NW_020837945.1, forward strand.
TGGTAGTTGATGGAATCACCAAGGAAAGAAGATAAAAATCATGATTCTGAGATTATGAGCCTAGGAAAAGAACGATGTCAATAATGCAAATAGGGAAGTGAAGAAAAAAATAAACTGGTTTCAGAGGGAACGTGACCTTACAGGACAGGAGGACTTCCAAGTGGCAAGTCAACCCTCAGCTGGAATGCTTTGGTACAAAGTTATTTCCTATTCTGTTTATTGATTTCTTGCTTTCCACTTATCATCTGATACTTATAAATGATGGGGGTTGCATATATCTCTTTTACAAGAAGGAACTGAAATGAGGGATAAAACTGCCAAGCTATTAGTGTTACCATTCATCGCTTAACATCCTTCCACTGACATCAAAACCAGTGTCATTATTCTTACGGTGACAGAACTGTGCACATTGGAGCCCTGTGTACCTTCTTCTCTCCTTGACTCCCTACCTTACACTGCCCGCTGTTGCCTCTTAGATGTTTACATTCTGTCTTCTCTCCCCAGAACACTCTCATCTTCTCCAAACCTTTCCAGCTTCATCAGGAAACTCTCACAGGAGGGTGGCCAACCGTCCCTGTTTCTCTGGGACTGGAGAGTGTTCAAACCAGGACAGTCCCAGGCAAACCTGGACAGTTGGTCACCTTACACGTGAGTCAGCTTTTGTCTTGCATTCTTCTTCCTCTTGGAAGCCTTTCCTGACCCGCTACTGCCCCAGGCTATAATTTCCATCTCCCCTCTGAGCAAGTAGTCCACCCCCATCCTGCTGCCACCCTTCTCACTCTCCTAACTACTGAGATGAGGTCCATCTCCCCTGCTATCCACAGTAGATGTCTTTGTAGTACCTCCACTCTCAACATCCTGGTTCAAGCACCTGTTGTCTCTCTGCTGAATTATCGCAGAAGCCTCCTAACTTCTGTCCTGCTTTCCATCCTTGTCTCCTTTGAGTGTATTCTCCACACAAAAGCTAGAGTCATCCTTCTGAAACATAAGTCAGATCATGTTTACCCCTCTGCTCAAAATCTTTCGCTCATTTTCCATTTCACTGGCTAAGCCAGTTACCCTCTGCTCTTCCCTCTGTATACTCCCTCCTTACTTAGCTCCAGTGGCACTGCCCTCATTATTGTTCCTAGAACACATCCAGCATGCTCCTGCCTCAGGGCCTTTGCATTTACTGTTGCTGATGTCCGAACCATTCTTCCCTCAGGTGTTCACATGGCTCATCATTCACGCCCATGGAGTCAAGGGCGTGAATGTTAAAAGATTAAAAGTTAAAAGATCTTAGGGGATCTCCCATGACTTCTTTCTACACTCGAACTCTTGCAGCTGCCATTCCCACTCCCCCTCTCTGCTTTATTTTTCATACCCTTATCACCATCTAACATTTTACCTAATAAATTCTGTTTGCTGCCTGTCTCCCACCATGCAGAATATAGTTTCTAGGGCAGGAATTTTATTCATTACTACACTTCCAGGGTTTAAAATAGTACATGGCACAGAGTAGAAATTCAGAAATATTGATTGAATTCATGTATACATGATTATAGGAAGGAGTGGACACACAATCAAAGGACAATTAACTGAGAGTCACGAGTTTTAGTTCAGCCACACAGGATTTGGGTGAGATTGAGAAAATTCCTTTCTCCCTCTAGTTCTTATTTTCTCCATCTTTACAATGAAGGCCTTGGACTCAGGGATCTTTAAGGGAGCTCCAAGCAGTGGTATTCTCAAAGTCTAGCAGTCAATGATACGTAAGAGCCAGAATCCAATCTTGTTATTAAAGAGGGCTCCGAAGGAAGAAAACATTAACAAGGGAAGGAGGAGCACTGTGGAAGTTCCAACTGAGACAAAAAGATAGATGTATAAGAGACCTGGGAATACCGTATGTGAGGAGATGCAAAGGAGGCAGACGGCTGATCCAAGATAACACATCCAATTCATTATCGGGTTAAGACTGAACCTCAGCCCAGGGATAAATTATCCTAGCAGTCTGGAAAATGACACCCAAAGTGGGCCAATCCCCATCTGATTATAAAGCCCTGCACTGATACGATTTGTGGTTAGAACACTGCTTGGAAATCCTTCGGCACACCTGCCTAATGGCCCCCAGAGTGGGTGGATTCTCAAATTAGTCATATGAGAACGGACAGTTTAACAGAAGAGAGGCTGCTCTAGATGGTTCCATTTGGAAAAGTGTCCTCCCTTCAGCAAAGGGAAGTAATTTAAGATGCACACAGCTCTCTGTCTATTGCCCACCCGTCTTGAGGGGAGAAACCTATTGGCCACCGTCTTAGAGAGGGTCCTTGGAGAGAGGGTGGAAGGGGATGGATTAGTCAATTTAAGGTGCTTCGAGTGCTATAGCTGCCACACCCTGATTGTGAGGGACCAGACCGGTTATTCAGCTTCTCCTGTAGAGCTACTGTATGGATACGGACTTAAGCCCAGTAAGGTCAGTGAGTTACTCAACAGTAACCAAATCCCTGGTGTTGCGGGATTATCAGGGCGATCTCCCTCTGCAGTTGTGGTTGAATAGGATTTTGCTGTTGTCACCTTGTTTGGTAACACAGCCATAGCAAGTGTTGCAAGTGTAATTGCTGCTGTTGAAATGTCCTCTTGGCAGTTCCTAGGGTGTGTGTGTGTGTGTTTGTGTGTGTGTGTGCGTGTGCGTTTACCATCTTTTCAAAGTGGCTCTGGGAACTTAGATTCCACTGCAAGGAAGTAACCATGGATTGAATTTAGATCCAACTAATAGATATCAAACCCCTAGTTCTTGCCAGACGTTGTATTGAACGCTTTGGTGTGCTCTAAACCTTGTGAAATAGTGCCATCAGTTTTCACAGATAAGGAAACCAAAGCCCAAAGGAGTTAAGTAACTTACTCATGGCCCTAGTGAGAGCCAGTTGCCAAGCAAGCCAGGATTGAAGGATTTTAGCATCTTGCCATCCAGACACATAAAATCTTGGGAAGAATACCACTGTATAAAACAGGAAAAGTTGTGGCTGCTTGGCCTGAAGCAGGAGCCAGGACTTTGGAGCCCTGTCCAGTCTCCACTCTTCGTCGGCCTCTGTGCTCTCCCTAGAGCTCAGTGGAACACATTCCAAAAAGCCTGCTGGGTGAACTGAACTCTAAGCCACTCCCAGCTCTAAAGTACTTTAAATCCATGATTCTGAGAAGTTCCTACTCCTATCAGACGCATACTTCCTCTGGACAAGTACTCGAACTAACCAGACCACAGATACAGGAATTTGAACTTCACAGTTTATAGAATCATGGAATGTTAAAGGTGAAAGAGACCTGAGAAATCAACAAATCCAGAAACTCCACATATCTAATAAAATGATACTAATTTTAGTTTTTATTGACTGATAGAAACCCAGGGAGAAGAAATGATTTGCTCAGGGAAGTCAGTTGGTCAGTTGTCTTTCTTCCAGAGAGGTGATATTTACAATATATAACAACCAATATATTCTAACCAATCAGAATAAAGCACTGGGGGGCAGGGGAGAGTCCAGGGGAAGCCCTCCATGCAGGGTTTACCCTGTCAGTTGCTGGATCGTGAGGATGTCCCAGGGGTTTTAGAGGAGGGGGCAGCAGGGGTTGGACTGGTCCAGGGGCTGGGCGGGGGGAAGTCGCTATTTATAAAAGTCTGGAATTATTTAATAACTGGTAGAGCCATTCCATCATAGTGCAATATCAGGCCTGGCCTTTAAATATTTATTTCTCAGAATACCCAAAGTTGCAGGGTTTCCTTGTAACTGCTGAAGCTCTTTTAAGGCAACTGGGGCTTTGCCTCATTGCTGATTCTGCCTCCTTTTCAGGAGGAGAAAAAAAGAGGCAGAGAGGGGCAGAATGTCTGTCAGCCAGTGTCACATCAAAGAATTCCACCCAGAGCCACACAAGTGCAGATACCTGAGGGGCATTGCCGGGCAGACAGCACTGTTTCTGGTAATTGGGTTGACACCACTGAGCAGCCTTAGAGGATCTGAAACCTTTCTACGACTCCTGCCTCCTCCTATCTGGTGGTGAAAACCTCAGGTTGGGAGCTGAGTGATTATTCAAAAGCAAATGCAAGGAAACCTAGAGGTCACATTCCTAAGGGAAAGGCTTTTTCCTAGGTTCCGCTCCAGATGCTCAATGAGAAGAAAAGGACCAAGGTCAAAGTTGCCTTCAATTGCGTACAAAGAGGGAGACAAGGATAGCTGTAGAATCATATACTCAAGAGATTACAAGACTCCGTGATGCTCACTTGGTCCAGCCCCCTGTCAAAGGCTTGAGTCTTCAAAATGGACCATCCCTGACAGCAACCAGACAGAAAGGTCCTCTGCTCGTAAACGAGCCTCATTCTTCCCCACTTCCAGATCTTTCTACGTAGAGCTTCCTCAGCCTGCAGTACCCTGCCTCTTTCCTTGCTGCATCTTGGGCCCATCTCCTACTTGCCTTCCAGGTCTCACTTCAGAAAATACTTAGATAAGAGGCTGCCTGAGATGTCCTTTAGAAACGTCTTTTGGCCACCGGAACTTCACATGTGCACTCTGGTGTTTCCACCTCTGTCTCCCTCCCTAGCTTCCCTACAGTAGGGAAGGCACAGCTCTGTTGTACGTATCCAGCAGGGCCTACACAGGACCAGACACAACAAAAACATTCAAAAATGTGAATGGATGTGTGAATTGCTACATCTTGACTGCCAATGAAGTATTTACATTTACAATCTCATATTATCATTGCACCGTGCTTAGGAAGAAGATAAAACTTTTTATAAGAAGTAATATTTTCATACCCATTTTATGGATGAAAACAGCAAGCTCAAAAAGAAAAGAAAAACAAAAGAACCCTCGTATATGTTTAAGACCTGTATGGGCCATTCATTGTGCTAGGTCATTTCAAACCTTTTATCATCTTTATCCTTATAACTGACCTTTGAAAAGTTATTGTAATCACACTTAAAATTTTTATTTATTTTTAGATTGAGACACCCTTTTCAGGCTATGAGTTTTGACCAATGTGTAAAGTCATGACAATCATGACACAGAACTGTCCCATCACCCTCGTGCTGCCCTTTGTAGTCATTCCCTCCCCACCCCAGCTCCCTGTAAATCCCTGGTTTCTTCTGCATCCCTATATCCTGTACAATCATATTTTAGTAAATAAAAAACCAAAACTCAGAGAATTTAAGCAACTTGTTCAAGGTAAGGGCCTAATAGGTGATTAGACTTTGCCATTGAACCCAGACTTCTGATTCTCTGTAAAGGTGGGAACAGAGAGCATGGAGCCTAGGAAAATGCTTGTCCCATTCCCTGGCCTCCCTCCCTCCTTCCACAGAAAGGGCCCGTCCTTAGTCCAGGTTCTGTGAGAGGCAGGGCAAACACAGCCTCATTCCCAAAGGCCATATCTGATAAAGCTCCACCTCTGATCGTTCACTAGGAGCTGAGGGAAGCCTGTGTTCCCAGACAGTGGAAGATGCTGAAAACCATATTCTGTGCAGGCTGTTTAGCAGACAATGGTGTAAGAGATTGGTCTTTTCCCGGTTACCTCACTTATCTCTAAGACAAGAGGTTCTGAGAGGAGATCACTGCTAAACATTTAGCCTCTCAACTCACCAACTTCCCCCCAAGGCCCCGGGGCCCTTTTTCAGACGTGGGTAAGACCACAGGGGAGCCTTGTTGGCACTAAGTGGGCGCTGCTGCTAATTGGCTTGATGTAATTGACTGTCGTGGTTGTTCATCTGCGAAGCCAGCCACCGTCTCTGCAGGAGCAGCCGTGCGGGGCCAGCCTGCGGGCAGGGAGCACAGTTCTTACCGGAGCTCCCAAACAAACAGGTTTGGGGGCAGCTTCAAAAGTGAACAGCAGGCCTGCCACTGGGAAAGGGCCATTTCCCCCGGAGGTGTTGTCTTCCCAGGCCACAAAGGATAGAGAAATCATTTTATCTTCTTCCTGCTTTTAATCAGGGTGGCAGGATATTGGTACCACTTTTGTCTGAAGATAATGTCTTCTCTAAATTAAAAAATAATAATAATAATAAGTACTTGCTTGGGTCTGAAGGAAGATGTGAATGTGTGATCTTCTCTGACAGATACAGGAAATCACCCCAAGCCTCCTGCAATTCTTCTCCCCATAATTTTCAGGCCCCACCCCTCTGTCTTCCTTCCTTTAGGAAATAATTCTTTTCCTACCTTAGGAAATAATTTGAAATTCATGAGGGCTGATCTTCCCCTTCAGGCTGCAGTCTTGACTGCATAATGCCGTCATACCCTACCACCCAATGAAGTTGGATCTGCTGGTGAGGGCTTTTTAGATCAGTAGCCCTGACACTTTAGGTGCAGGAGTCCCCAGAGAACCCAGCCTCGGCTTCCTGCGTTCTCTGCTGAGGGGCTGCAGCACTGATAGTGGACCAAACCCAAGGCTCTGGCACAAAACTGGGGCTGGCAGGTAGTGAAAGTAATTCACTGGCTGTGAAAGCCCCACTTTCTGGCCTGGTTCCTAACTAGCTGGGTGATCTTGAAAGAGTTGTGTACTTTCTCTCTGAACATTATCTTCCTCATCTGTGCAATGGAATAAAAAATACCTAACTTACAAGGTTGTAGAGAGAATCATGCACGTCAAGCGGCGCACAGAACATACCCGACAGCAGTAATTATGATCAACCCCATCATCGTCATCGCCATTACTCGCTTTAGTTTAAATAACAATGTTTGGGTATTTCTGTAAATTATATACCTGAGATGTTCTCTGCCTTTTGCTGCCAATCCACTATATGATACAATACGAGGAATGCTCCAGCTAATGCCTTGTCTTTATTCTGAAAAGGAGCTTCTGGGCTTCCCTGGTGGCGCAGTGGTTGATAGTCCGCCTGCCGATGCAGGGGACACGGGTTCGTGCCCCGGTCTGGGAAGATCCCACATGCCGCGGAGCGGCTGGGCCCGTGAACCATGGTCGCTGAGCCTGCGCGTCTGGAGCCTGTGCCCCGCGACGGGAGAGGCCACAACAGTGAGAGGCCCACGTAACGCCAAAAAAAAAAAAAAAAGGATCTTCTGCTCTGAGCACCTCTTGTTTTCCACCCCAAATTTGGTGTTACAGCAAGTAGTAGATAGAAGGATCCTCTCTCTCCCTGAACCCAGATTTCAGAGCTCAGGACCAAGCCAATGTTTCCAGCTCTGGCCTTTTTCTTCTACATCCTACCCTGGTCTCTCTGCCCCTAGAATCAAAGTTTTCTCCTAAATAGAAGGCAACTTCTAATCAAAATAAAGACATAGTAAAAAAAAAAAAAAAAAGTCTCAAGAGATCACAGACCAGCAATGCAAATATGAAAACCCAGAATCCGTTTCCCTTCCTGCCCCAGCAGCTTTCCTGGTCAGGAGATATATGTATTGAAGCTGGTTGCCATTCTTCTGGCCAAGGGTGGGTACTTCCCCATTTCCTTTAATCTTTGCCTATTTTAGGTAGAGTTCCCTTGTCATGATGTCCGGGCATCAGAGGAGAGGGTATGAACCCCACAAAAGAGATATATTTAACTCCTAAGACATGAGATCATTTGAATGCAGAAATCAGTCTTTTAGACTTCAGCTAATTACTAGTGTAGGGCTGGCTAATGTTATGGTTCATTCGCTGGTAATTTCCTGGATCAAAATAATACCTGATCCCCTCGTCTCATTATCTTTTGGGCTACCTCATCCCCTTCCCTTTTAGACTTCAGCAACCCAAAAAATGGACAGAGTGAACAAGAATATAGGTCAGGTAAATAATTAACTCATAAGACAGTCTTTTAATTCATGGGAATCCTGGCAGCAAGTCTGAAGTTAAAGGTTAATTTAGCTGGTGTCTTTGCCCATTACATATACATGAACTTGTCATGACATTAATAGTTGGAATTTAAAGATCATCTTTCATCTCAGGGCTCTGAGCTTGTAGTGACACTGGCTCTGAATTCCTTTAATTTCTTTGGAGAGAAAAGTAAGGGTCAGGAGAAATTTTAAGATGTAGCCAAGATTGCCTAGTAAATGATCAGAGTAGTCAATCTTTCCATTCCTAAAACTCTTCCAGCTAACTTACAATCTCAGTTCCTCACCCATTAATCATATCATCCCTTTCTTACAGTGTCAGGAACCATGTTAAAAAATATGTATATAGACAGAGAGAGAGAAGAGAAATATCTAAAACTACAATAGTGGGATTATAAGAAAAATTATGTTTTGTTTTTTCAATATTTTCAAATTTTTAACACAGAACAGTTTATTAATTTATCTTAAAAAGACATATTTTTAAAAAAACATACTTCATAAGGCTATATACAGCAGTATACAAATCTTTTAAGCTGTCATAAGGCATAATACATGCGAGTGTTATTGCTATTCAGGTATTATCAGTCTCTCGACATTCTGTAAATTCTTAGGCCTTGTAGTACCCTTTTCCTGGGGAGTAGCCCCAATCAAAGGCCCTAGATTCAAAGGGTACTCAGTGAAGCATCATGTCCTTTTGTAGCTATTTGAAGGCAAAGTCCCTTAAGCCTGTGCTGTCTGGCTTCAGTGCAGAATGTAGTCAAGAGCTCAGTCATAGAATCACATCACCATTTCATGCACTTGAGGTCCAGGTCTGGCAGAATGAAGATAGCTGATGGGTGAGGGAACCTGCAGAGAGGAGTAGAGCACTGAGTCATTATGTTCTCACCAGATGTTAACTGGAAGGTTTCAGCCACCCAAAAGCCTTAGGCAAAGTCTCCCGGCCACAATTTCCCCATCCATGGGCCTCCATGCTGACCAGCCATTCCCTTGGCACCTTATAAGGGCACACTAATTAGAAAACTCATCTTGCAAGAATGCTGCAGAGAGACCTTTCACATGGAGTAGAACCATAGTGCCCAGAGGCACCGTGACTCAGTGGTAGTAGAGCTGATTTCTAACACCCAGTCTGATGACTCTCCAGCCCCAAAAGAGATGAACTACATGGCAGAGTCCAGGCACATTCCCACCGGGCCAGCCAGAGGATGGTGCATGGGAGTGGCAGGTCCTCAAAGTACTTGAAAAAGTACTAGTTACACCTATAGTGTCAGGAAGAGACAGGAAGTGGCCAACCGACTCATTTACTCATTTGTTTATTTTATCAGTGTGTATTGTCTGCCCCTAATGTAGCAAGGGCTGTGTTATTTGCTATGGGGAAAACAGATGAATCAGATAGCCCTGGCCTAGGTCTAGTTGGAGTGAAAGATAGATCATAAAATATTAAATGCCTTATAATTTCTATAAATGAAATGTATACAAAAGAAAAAAGAAAAACATGGAGTTAAAAGTCCAGAGTAGCTTTAGGCTGAGAGGGAAAGTAAAAGCTTCACACGGGAGTTAAATCTGAGCTGGGTCTTGAAAAATGACTAGGAGTTTGCCACACACGGAGAAGCGTGCCAGTTAGAAGAACAAATGGACTCAAGTAAGTAAATAGGAACAATTAAGACAAAGTAAATGATCCAGCTTTTGAATGTTAATTTCATTTCCTAAATATTCCATAGCTCACCATAGCCATGTCATTCTCTAAAGTTGCCATGAAATTTGCACCGTGTACCTAAAATCCACAGTTTAGTGAATGAGAGAGAGAGAAAAGAGGGGAAAAGTAGGAGCTGAGAAATTTAAGACTCAAAAAATAGCCCATGTCCTTTCACTCAAGGCTCCATGACACTTTGTCTTAGAAGCACTCAGAAGCCCAGGCAAGGCTGGCTCTGGGTGATCTTACATTCCACTTGCTAACTTAATTATTTGATATAGTTTTATACTACAATAGCTGGGAACCATCCACCAGCCATCAGTGTGTATATGTATTTTTTAATGTTGTCTTTCCTCATGTTTTATCTTTTATCTTGTTTTGTCTTCTTATTTCCCAACATACCATGGCCTTGCATGTATAAGGAGATGTAAACTTTACTGTTTGGCATCTTTGGGAGACAGTTATGTGCCTGTCACTGCCTTGTCTGTATCATCTCCATTCCATTGATGTTCCTCACTTCTCTCCCTTTCCTTTGAATAACTGTCATGTGCAAAGCTGTGGTATCTTCTCGTTCCCCCCTGCTTCTTTTTTATTTTTTCAGCTTAAAGTGATAAGAAGTAAGGCACAGGAACACTGCTGTGACAAAAAAGGCCCTAGATATTAGGGAGATCTGAATGCCCTTCCTTTTCCTGGAGGTGGATATGGGCAAAAAGAGGTAGAGTCGACATTGTCACCCACGACTCAGCAGGTCGTGGGGACACTGAGATCATACTACTTAATGACTCTGCTATTTTTCTCATAGATGAAGTAGAATCTCCTCAAAAGCTTTATAAATCTCAGGGTAGACATTGAGAGACCAGCTATGACTTTCTAGAATATTCTTCTCCAGTATCTTGATGCCCTTGTCTGAGATCATACACTTTGATGCATAGTTCATGGAGACAACCTTCAGCTTCTGTTCTTAGACTAGAACTGGTTCGCATGCACATTTATTCACTGTTTTAAATTAACATACTTAGATGTGCCTTTGCTTCCAATTCCTTTCTCTAGTCCTCAGTGATACACATCCCTCTTTCTGAAGACATCACTCTAACATCATCCTCTGCTTTAAAATTGTCATTAGCTCTCTTCTGCCTTAAAGACAAAATCCATGCTACAGAGCCATGCACTTAAAGTTCCTAGACTCACATCTAACTCTCCAACTTTATGTCTTAGCATCCCAACCACACATCCTACCCAACCAGCCACAATAAAGTGCTTGAGGATCCAGTACACACACACCTGCCTGCCTCACTGTAGACTGTGACTCACCTGTTCTTTTCTGCTTCAGTTGCATTTCTTTCGAATCTCAAAAAAAGAAAAGAAAATGAAACAAAATGAGACTATAATTTATGGCTCACTTTCCTTGACTCTCCCCAATCCAATGTAACCACCCTCTAATTCCACAGGACGCTATAACTTTTTACCTGTATTTCTTGTTAGGGTACTAGGAGCTTCTCTCTCTCTCAATACCATTAAATTCTTACCCTGTTATAAGTAACCTGGAGGCAGGGACTTTTGTCTGTTTGGTTCAGCGCTGTATCCCAAGGGCCTAGAATGGTGTCTGGGAAGTGATGGATCTCAATAATTGTTGAAAGAGCACCTGCATTATGTTAGACACTGAGCTAGAATTATCCACGTGTATCCCTTATCTTTCTCCATTGACTGTGTGTTCCTTTCAAATCATGAAAACCATAGTTTATTCATCTCTGATGTACTCAGCATAGGGCCCAGCATGTAATGAGAATTTGGTAAATATTTGTTCAGTAAATTACATCATGAATGAAAGAATATCTTTCTAGACAACTAACTCCACACAGTATTCTATTTAATTCTTAATAACTACTTTCTTTCTACCTCTATGCTTCAGATTCCTGTGACAAAGTTCAGTGTTGCCCTTGAATAGAAAAGCCAATAGCAGACATGTGTCCTACCTTTGTTACTGCAAACACTTTTACCAGTACTTTACGTGTACTCTAAGTATCCATTTCATTGTTTACTCTGGAGTTCAGATAAGTGTTAGTGGTGGTGGTGGGGTGACTGGGAAGGAAAAAATTAAATTAAATCGAGTGATTAAAGTAATAAAGAAAAAGGGAAAATCCCACATCCACTGCCCCTACAAACTATATTTTCTAACCCCTTTGTTTGCATAGTAGATAAGTATTTCACTTATAATTTGCACTATTTCAATACCCTGAAAATCTACTGGAAAATTTGCTTTTAGCTATAGAGAATTTGCTTTCAAATACAGGATATTGCTGTTTGGTCCATTTTTACATTGAATGGTGCCCCAAATTTAGAGTAGTTATCATATTTATAACAATTCTAAGTTTTGTGACTCATCAGTGATATTCATAAGGACAGAGTCGAGATTTATTCACCTCTGTGTCCCCGTAACCCAGTCCCAGGCACAGAGTGGGGTCTAAATGTTCCTACTTAATTTTAACATTATTAATCATTCACTTGATCAGTTGAATGAATGAATATTTATTAATGTATTACTTTATGCAATACGCTTTGCTGCATTCTAGGATAATACAAAAATAAATGTGACAATTAGTGCTCCTGAGTTGTTCACAGGCTAGTGGATAAATATATCCACAATGAGTTGCAAATTACTTGAAACAATTTCACACTATTGTTACAACTGCACTTTCCAACTCATGTATCAAAATATAGTTACCATTCAAGAACAAAAATGCAAAATCCTCAAGAAAATATTAACAAATTAAATCCAACAATGTTTAATGAAAAGTATACACACCATGATGAAGTGGGATTTATTCTAGGTATGCAAGTCTGGTTCAACATTCAAAACATTAATTAGTGTAATCTATCACCTCAACAGGCTAAAGAAGAAAAATTTTACGATTTTATCAATAGATATAGTAAAAACATCTGACAAAATCCAATATCCATTCATGATGAAAACTCTCAGCAAACTAAGGATAGAAGGGAAGTTCCTCAACTTTGTAAAGAACATCTACAAGAAACCTGGAAATAACATTACACTTAATGGTGAGAAAATAGGTGTTTTCCTATTAAGATCAGGAATAAGACAACGATGTCTGCTTGTACTACTCTTACTCAACATTGTACTGTAAATTCTAGCTAATGCTGGCTAATAAAACAAGAGAAGGAAATAAAAGGTATACATATTGGGAAGGAAGAAATAAACTATCTTTTTTCATGATGACATGATTGTCTATGTAGAAAACCCCAAAGAATCAACAATAACACAACGAAAGCTCTCCTGGAACTAATGGGAAATTATAGCAAGGTGGGAAGATAATATTCTAAATGAAGAGAGAAACTCTTTAGGCGTCCTGGGTTTCTGGATAATGGTAATAATGATTTTACTTGTAAAAGTTTTATAGTTCAGAAAGTGTCTTCAAATGGACTTGAAGACATGGGGAAGAGGATGGGTAAGCTGGGATGAAGTGAGAGAGTGACATGGACATATATACACTATCAAATGTAAAATAGATAGCTAGTGGGAAGCAGCCACATAGCACAGGGAGATCAGCTCGGTGCTTTGTGACCACCTAGCGGGGTGGGACAGGGAGGGTGGGAGGGAGACGCAAGAGGGAAGGGATATGGGGATGCATGTATATGTGTAGCTGATTCACTTTGTTATAAAGCAGAAACTAACACACCATTGTGAAGCAATTATACTCCAATAAAGATGTTAAAAAAATAAAAAACTCCCCAAAACTTACTGAATCAGAATTACTAACTCTATTTTACAGGTGAGAAAATTAAGACTCAGAAACAATGTGTGAACTACTTACAGTTATTTAGTTAAATTAAGGCTACACTCAAATACAGCTCTTCACATTCCTGGTATGGAATTAAATTTTAAGAGAGTAGGAAAAGAAAGCTGCCATTTTGTGATGTCGCAATGAGGATTAATGTAAGTGCTAGAGGGGTGTTGGAGGTGATTCCATGCTGCCCCCATGGTGAAGGGAGTGAATTGTAAGATTGGTGCTCTGATGCAGGTATATACGAAGGAACTTGGAACAATGCTATAGGTCCAAGTGTCTTTGAAGCTATCAGAAGGCTGAGAGTGATAAATAAATTCCCCTGTCAGGTCACGTTTCTTCAGTCACATGGTGCTTCTTCTTAATTCCAAGACAGAATTGGGGATTACGTGTTGATCTCTATCGGAAACAAACCATTGCCTCCTTTAAGCCTAAATGAATCTTTTATGAGGTAAAGGACCTTATCTAGACTGATGCCTGAATAATTTAATGATTTTCTGAACTGATTGTACCCAGAGGCATGTACGTTGAATAAATTGAGATAAGCTATCTTTATCCTTGTGTTAGTAACACATCTCTTATTTCTACCCTCTTCTATTGCTGTCATCATTCTAGAAAAGTGACTCGGCCTCAACTGAAGGAAAATGGAGCTCAGCTGTTGGTAAGACTGATGACATGTGGTTCATGACTAGCATTCCCAAAAATGAAGGGCTGATCTTTTGCCTGTGGCAATGTACAGCATGGCAGCTGTTTTCCTGAGACTCTTCTGACTTGGTTGCCAATTTCTTTAATCCAAGCCAATCAGTACCTAAGGCTACACTGAAGGACAATATGAAAATGGCCGGCTTGGCAGCTGTGCTCTTGTCCATCATAAAACATGGCTGATTTATGGTGAGAGTGGTGTTGATCCCAGAGAATCCAATGAATGGACTTTATAGCAGTGATTTATCAATGCTTATTAACTTCTAATGAGATTGAACCAATCCAGAAGGTAAAAATGCAAAGATTGGTCTAATCCCACTGTTCTTGAACTTGGCTGCACTTTGAAATTCCCTGGGAAGTTTTAAAAAATTACTAATGCCTGGTCATCAGAAATTTTAAGACATTCCTCAGGTTCTACTATGAAGCAGAGTAGGAGAACTAATCTAATAAATACTCTTTTATTGTGGGAATTTGTTGTCAAAGTTTTCTCACTTCTATCACTCAATTTCATTGCCATACCACTGTATGCATTTGTCCAGGTGGATTATTCTCTTTACTTTATTGAAGGTTTCAGGGTCACACAGCTAGTCAGCAACCAATGACCTGATTCTAAGTTGACACCTTCTTCTATTTGATAGCTAATACTCTCTTCAGGGTAAATGAGGAACAAAAGTTAGGCAGAGGTGTTCTTGCTTAAAAAGACATGATTATATGAAACTTAATCCTTGTGGAGGAACACATGGACTCCAAAGACCTTTCACTGCTTTTTCAAACATTCCTTACTAAAAAAAAATCTATAGAGCCATAGAGAATTATTTCTAATGAGTATCTGCATTAAATCCACCTAGATATCTTATTAAAATGCAGATTCTAAACCCAAATCTAAGAGAATCTGATATGGTCAGTCAGAGATCATGTGAATTCTATGTTTTAAACCTCTCTAAGGTGATTCATATGTCCACTGAAATTAGAGAAACATTAAACAGTGTAAATTTCAAACAGTGATACCCATTGCCCCACTGTCAATCTCCTTGCACTGGGATTTAGAATAAGATTTAGCAATCTGCTAAACTTTCTACAAATTCTGTTGCAAAGCAAGAACTTAGAATATTGCTCAAAATCTGGTAGTTGAGGCATTAGAAGAAACATTCCTCCTAGAATTTCAGTATGTCTGAGCATCAGAGAGGCAAGCCTGGTAAAAACTAAAATGGAAGCAAAAAACAACATAAGACTTTATATTTATATACAGGTACTGGTTATATATAGTCAAGAGATACTCTGTACTTCTTTTGTAAAACCACTCTTGGTGCTTTCTACTTTTTACAGAGCAATATTATAAAAGACTACAAGATGTAGTGAAAAGAGCACTGATTGAATTTATGTTATCAGAGAAACTGAGCCATTGTTCCATCATTAATTATCCATGTGACTTTGGATAAGTCACTTCTCTGATCTCAGTATTTTCATGTCTAAAATGGCATTAATGCATGTCATGTCAACATTACAAGGTTATTATAAATTTCAAATGATATACTCAGTATGAAAGGTTATTGTAACTAATTAATTCTATGCGCATATAATCATTTCATAGTAGACCCAACAGAGTTTCCTTTGGTGAGCTTGGAGAGTTATAGAGTTGCTTCTGAGCGGGCCACTTTCTCTTTTCTTTCTTTTTTTGATAGAGATACATGTGTAAATCTTGAGAGAAAATTCTTTTGATAACATTTATCATAGGATACAATGGTACAATGAAATAAGTCTGAGGAAAATAACATTTATATTTTTATCCTCGGACAAGCCTGATATATTTTATTATAGTTAGTCACAATTTGTTTACTAATGTATAATGAAATATTATACAGTCACTTAAAAGTCATGTTTGCAAAGAATGTTTATAGGCATGTTCATGGTGATAAATGGGAAACAGGCAGCATGTAAATTGTATATATAATATTATGTCCATACTATAAGATACATGAAAAACAAATTAATTCGACAAGTGTTTTTGAGCACTTACTATAAACAATGGTGAAATTTTCTCAATCTTGGCTCATAAATATAACTTTTGGATGAAAAATATTATATAGTCATACCACAATTTGCTTGACCAGTCTCTCCTTAACGGCTGTTTTGATTGCTAGCGTTTATTGTTGTTACTTTAGGGTGAGATCTCTACAAAAATCCTCACTCCCCAGAGGATCTTCTCTGGGTCCTCTGAGTCTATACCTCACAATAAGCAATAAGTAATGCTGCAAAATGAGTGTGTGTGTGAAAAAAATATGATCTATTGCTTGGTATTCGAAAATTATAAAGTTATTTTTAGTTAATAGAGTAAGCATCTCTATAAATAGCCTGAGATGATGGAACAAAGAGCATTAGTTTAAAACGTAAGCCACTTTGTTGAGATTGTGCCTAGAGGGGTGAAATGTGAAGAGGGTTGGAATGATCTCAAGAACCTACAGAGAGAATAGAACCCTAATCTCTAACAGAGAAAGTCCACCTGGTAAAACCTAGAGCTTAGTGTCTTGTTAGCACTTGTCACATCAATGCTCTACTGAACTGAATGGATAAAAACTTTGACCAAACTACTCCAAAATGGGGCAGTTTCATAGAAGATTATCCTCCTTGAAACTCTTTGAGGAGCACAGCTTTTGTTTGTTTGTTTGTTTCTGTTCAGCTGCCTATGAGCTGTAAGCCTCCCTAGACCAGTCTTGTCACCCACAGGGAACTCCTTTCTTTGTCAGTTTAAAGACAGGTCACAGAATAGTTGAATGTCTTTCCTTTCTTTTGTCCTCCCTTTGTTGTAGGAGGAGCAAACAATTGAGTTCCTAAATAGATTAGGAGGTAAAGTGTGTGCACAAAAAGGAAAGTGAAGGAATCTTAATTACCATCATTTTCAATTCAAGTTCGATATATGGTTCCATGAAAAAAAAATTATTCAATAACCTTTCTTATACTTAGATATTTACCTGTATATTTGATAAGATTCTCTAGAAGATTCTAGGAATTGAAAATTCTAGGTCATAGGGTATGATCATTTTAAAGCTCCTTGAACATGTTATGGAGTTGTTTTCCTAAAAGATTACACCAATTCATATTCCCATCGAAGTGAATAAAGTGCTCATTTGACCTTACCTGTAACAGAAGTTAACTGTGTCAATTCATAAGCAGGAATCAAAAAAAGAAAAAAAAAGTTTTCTTGTTTTCTTCAAACCCTTTTTTACAACCAGCTCAGTTTTGTCAATTTCTCTTTTTACCATTAAGTATGAAGTTACTTTCTATTTCCATTGGAAATTACCCTTCATCAAGTTAAAGAAAGTGTCTTCTATTTCTAATTTGAGGAGAGTTTTTATAATGAATGGGTATTGTCAATGTTATATCTGTATCTATTTAATGATAATATTTTCTCATTTATTCTTTTTATATTATGAATTTGATTGATTAAATGTGTAATCTTCAATTTTGCATCCCTGGGAAAAACCCCATTTGATGTGGTTTTTACATATTGCTTGGTTTAAGTTGCTAATATTTTGCTAAGAATTTTTGCATCTGTATTTCTGAAGAAGACTGGTCTTCCAGATTCTTCTTCTTTTTTTTTTTTTCCTTTTTTTCCTTTCCTTTTTTTCCCCTTTTCTTTTTTTTTTTTTTTTTTTCCTTTCCTTTTTGATAGTGTTTTAGTCTGGTTTTGGTATTAGTGTAATGTTGACTTCATAAAATGAGTAGGCAAATATTTCCTCCTTTTTATGAAAAAATTTGTATAGGACTTTTAAAAATAGTGAAGCCATAAGGACTAGGGTTTTACATGGATGAAACTTTCAAATTACTATTTCAATTTCTCTAATAGATATAAGGCTATTCATATTTTCTCTTTCTTTTGTGTTGGTTTCAATAATTTGTATCATTCTAAAAAGTTGTACATGTCATCAACTGACAGAACAAGGGAATATACTAACCAGTGAATATATAATATGTATAAGTATTTCTATTTGTAAACAACTATATGTATAATTTAAGCTAAACTTGAGTTCATACTGATGTCTCCAAATATAATCAGTTAAAACATAGATAACGGAAAGCATATGAGGAACCCTGAACCAAGATGGCGGAGTAGAAGGACGTGCTCCCACTCCTTCTTGTGAGAACACCAGAATCACAACTAGCTGCTGGACAATCATCAACAGGGAGACACTGGAACTCACCAAAAAAATAACCCGCATCCGAAGACAAAGGAGAAGCCACAATGAGACGGGAGGAGGGGTGCAATCACAGTGAAATCAAATCCCATAACTGCTGGGTGGGTGACTCACAGACTGGAGAACACTTATACCACAGAATTCCACCCACTGGAGTGAAGATTCTGAGCCCCACGTCAGGCCTCCCAACCTGGGGATCCGGCAACATGAGGAGGAATTCCTAGAGAATCAGACTTTGAAGTCTAGTGGGATTTGATTGCAGGACTTTGACAGGACTGGGGGAAAGAGAAACTCCACTCTTGGAGGGCACACACAAAGTAGTGTGCACATTGAGACCCAGGGGAAGGAGCAGTGACACCAGGGGAGACTGAACCAGACCTACCTGCTAGTGTTGGAGGGTCTCCTGCAGAGACGGGGGGGGTGGCTGTGGCTCACCATGGGGACAAGGACACTGGCAGAAGTTCTGGGAAGTACTCCTTATCTTGAGCCCCCCCAGAGTCTGCCATTAGCCCCACCAAAGAGCCCAGGTAGCCTCAGTGTTGGGTTGTCTCAGGCCAAACAACCAACAGGGAGGGAACCCAGCCCCCCCCATCAGCAGTCAAGCGGATTAAAGTTTTACTGAGCTCTGCCCACCAGAGCAACAGTCAGTTTTACCCACCACCAGTCCCTCCTATCAGGAAAATTGCACAAGCCTCTTAGATAGCCTCCTCCACCAGAAGGCAGACAGCAGAAGCAAGAACTACAATCCTGCAGCCTGTGGAAGAAAAACCACATTCACAGAAAGATAGACAAGATGAAAAGGCAGAGGGCTATGAACCAGATGAAGGAACAAGATAAAACCCCAGAAAAACAACTAAATGAAGTGGAGATAGGCAACCTTCCAGTAAAAGAATTCATAATAATGATAGTGAAGATGATCCAGGACCTCGGAAAAAGAATGGAGGCAAAGATGAAGAACATGCAAGAAATGCTTAACAAAGCCCTAGAAGAATTAAAGAACAAACAAACAAAGATGAACAATACAATAACTAAAATGTAAACTACACTAAAAGGAATCAACAGCAGAATAACTGAGGCAGAAGAACGGATAAGTGACCTGGAAGATAGAATGGTGGAAATCACTGCTGCAGAACAGAATAAAGAAAAAAGAATGAAAAGAAATGAAGACAGCCCAAGAGGCCTCTGGAACAACATTAAAGGCAACAACATTCGCATTATAGAGGTCCCAGAAAGAGAAGAGAAAGAGAAAGGACTCGAGAGAAAATTTGAAGAGATTATAGGCAAAAGCTTCCCTAACATGGGAAAGGAAATAGCCACCCAAGTCCAGGAACGGCAGCAAGTCCTATACAGGATATGCCCAAGGAGAAACACTCTGAGACACATAGTAATCAAATTGGCAAAAATTAAAGACAAAGAAAAATTATTGAAAGCAGCAAGGGAAAATGACAAATAACATGCAAGGGAACTCCCATGAGGTTAACAGCTGATTTCTCAGCAGAAACTCTACAAGTCAGAAGGGAGTGGCATGATATACTTAAAGTGATGAAAGAGAAGAACCTACAACCAAGATTACTCTACCCAGCAAGGATCTCATTCAGATTTGATGGAGAAATCAAGAGCTTTACAGACAAGCAAAACCTAAGAGAATCCAGCACTACCAAACCAGCTCTACAACAAATGCTAAAGGAACTTCTCTAAGTGGGAAACACAAGAGAAGAAAAGGACCTACAAAAACAAACCCAAAACAATTAATAAAATGGTCATAGAAACATACCTATTGATAATTACCTTAAACGTGAATGGATTAAATGCTCCAACCAAAATACACAGGCTTGCTGAATGGATACAAAATCAAGACCCATATATATGCTGTCTACCAGAGTCCTGCTTCAGAAACAGGGACACATACAGACTGAAAGTGAGGGAAAGGAAAAAGATATTCCATGCAAATGGAAATCAAAAGAAGCTGTAGTAGCAGTACTCATATCAAATAAAATAGACATTAAAATAAAGAATGTTACAAGAGACAAGGAAGGACACTACATAATGATCAAGGAATCAATCCAAGAAGAAGATATAAAAATTGTAAATATATATTCACCCAACATAGGAGCATCTCAATACATAAGGCAACTGCTAACAGCTATAAAAGAGGAAATTGACAGTAACACAGTAATAGTGGGGGATTTAACACCTCACTTATACCAATGGACAGATCATCCAAAATGAAAATAAATAGGGAACTGGAAGCTTTAAATGACACAATAGACCAGATAGATTTAGTTGATATTTATAGGACATTCCATCCAAAAACAGCAGATTCTTCTCAAGTGTGCACAGGACATTCTACAGGATAGATCACATCTTGGGTCACAAATCAAGCCTCAGTAAATTTAAGAAAACTGAAATCATATCAAGCATCTTTTCTGACCACAACACTATGACATTAGAAATTAATTACAGGGAAAAAAACGTAAAAAACACAAACACATGGAGGCTAAACAGTATGTTACTAAGTAACCAAAGATCACTGAAGATATCAAAGAGGAAATCAAAAAATATGTAGAGACAATGACAATGAAAACATGATGATCCAAAACCTATGGGATGCAGCAAAAGCAGTTCTAAGAGGGAAGTTTATAGCTATACAAGTCTACCTCAAGAAACAACAAAAATCTCAAATAAACAATCTAACCTTACACCTAAAGGAACTAGAGAAAGAACAAACAAAACCTAAAGTTAGCAGAAGGAAAGAAATCATAAAGATCAGAGCAGAAATAAATGAAATAGAAACAAAGAAAACAGTAGCAAAGATCAATAAAACTAAAAGCTGGATCTCTGAGAAGATAAACAAAATTGATAAACCATTAGCCAGACTCATCAAGAAAAAGAGGGAGAGGACTCAAGTCAATAAAATTAGAAATGAAAAAGGAGAAGTTACAACTGACACTGCAGAAATACAAAGCATCCTAAGATACTACTACAAGCAACTCTATGCCATTAAAATGGACAACCTGGAAGAAAAGGACAAATTCTTAGAAAAGCATAACCTTCCAAGACTGAACCAGGAAGAAATAGAAAATATGAACAGACCAATCACAAGTAATGAAATTGTGATCAAAAATCTTCCAACAAACAAAAGTCCAGGGTGAGATGGCTTCACAGGTGAATTCTATCAAACATTTAGAGAAGAGCTAACACCCATCCTTCTCAAACTCTTCCGAAAAATTGCAGAGGAAGGAACACTCCCAAACTCATTCTATGAGGCCACCATCACCCTGATACCAAAACCAGACAAAGATATTATACACAAAAGAATTACAGACCAATACCACTCATGAATATATATGCAAAAATCCTCAACAAAATACTAGCAAACAGAAGCCAACAACACATTAAAAGGATGATACACCATGATCAAGTGGGATTTATCCCAGGGATGCAAAGATTCTTCAATATATGCAAATCAATCAATGTGATACACTATATTAACAAATTAAGGAATAAAACCCATATGATCATCTCAACAGATGCAGAAAAAGCTTTTGACAAAATTCAACACTGATTTATGATAAAAACTCTCCAGAAAATGGGCATAAAGGGAACCTACCTCAACAAAATAAAGGCCATATATGACAAACCCACAGCAAACATCATTCTCAATGGTGAAAAACTGAAAGCATTTCCTCTAAGATCAGGAACAAGACAAGGATGTCCACTCTCACCACTATTATTCAACATAGTTTTGGAAGTCCTAGCCACAGCAATCAGAGAAGAAAAAGAATTAAAAGGAATACAAATTGGAAAAGAAGAAGTAAATCTGTCACTGTTTGCAGATGACATGACACTCTACATAGAGAATCCTAAAGATGCCACCAGAAAACTCCTAGAGCTCATCAATGAATTTGGTAAAGTTGCAGGATACAAAATTAATGCAAAGAAATCTCTTGCATTCCTATATGCTAATGATGAAAAATCTGAAAGAGAAATTAAGGAAACACTTCCACTTACCATTGCAAAAAAAAGAATAAAATACCTAGGAATAAACCTACCTCGGGAGACAAAACACCTGTATGCAGAAAACTATCAGACACTGATGAAAGAAATTAAAGATGGTACCAACAGATGGAGAGATATACCATGTTCTTGGATTGGAAGAATCAATATTGTGAAAATGACTGTACTACCCAAAACAGTCTACAGATTCAATGTAATCCCTATCAAATTACCCATTTTTTACAGAACTAGAACAAAAAAATCTTAAAATTTGTATGGAGACACAAAAGACCCCGAATAGCCAAAGCAGTCTCTAGGGAAAAAAACAGAGCTGGAGGAATCAGACTCCCTGACTTCAGACTATACTATAAAACTACAGTAATCAAGACAGTCTGGTACTGGCACAAAAACAGAAACATAGATCAATGGAGCAAGATAGAAAGCCCAGAGATAAACCCACACACATATGGTCAACCAATCTATGACAAAGGAGGCAAGGATATACAATGGAGAAAAAACAATCTCTTCAATAAGTTGTGCTGGGAAAACTGGGCAGCTACATGTAAAAGAATGAAATTAGAACACTCCCTAACACCATACAGAAAAATAAACTCAAAATGGATTCATGACCTAAATGTACGACCGGCCACTATAAAACTCTTAGCGGAAAACATAGGAAGAACACCTTTTGACATAAATCACAGCAAGACCTTTTTTGATCCACTTCTTAGAGTAATGGAAATAAAAACAAAAATAAACAATGAGACCTAATGAAAATTCAAAGCTTTTGCACAGCAAAGGAAACCATAAACAAGACGAAAAGACAACCCTCAGAATGGGAGAAAATATTTGCAAATGAATCAGTGGACAAAGTATTAATCTCCAATATATATAAACAGCTCATGCAGCTCAATATTAAAAAACAAGCAACCTAACCCAAAAATGGGCAGAAGACCTAAATAGACATTTCTCCAAAGACATACAGATGGCCAAGAAGCACATGAAAAGCTGCTCAACGTCACTAATTATTAGAGAAATGCAAATCAAAACTACAGTGAGGTATCACCTCACACCAGTTAGAATGGGCATCATCAGAAAATCTACAAACAACAAATGCTGGAGAGAGTGTGGAGAAAAGGGAACCCTCTTGCACTGTTGGTGGGAATGCAAATTGATACAGTCACTATGGAGAACAGTATGGAGGTTACTTAAAAAACTAAAAATAGACCTACCATATGATCCAGCAATCCTACTACAGGGCATATACCCAGAGAAAACCATAATTCAAAAAGACACATTCACCCCAATATTCATTGCAGCATTATTTACAATAGCCAGGTCATGGAAGCAACCTAAATGCCCATTGACAGATGAATGGGTAAAGAAGAAGTGGTACATATACACAATGGAATATTACTCAGCCATAAAAAAGAATGAAAGTAGGTCATTTGTTGAGTCATGGATGGATCTAGAGACTGTCATACAGAGTGAAGTAAGTCAGAAAGAGAAAAACAAATATCGTATATTAACGCATATATGTGGAAGCTAGAAAAATGGTACAGATGAACCAGTTTGCAGGGCAGAAAATGAGACACAGATGTAGAGAAGAAACGTATGGACACAAAGCAGGGAAAGTGGCAGGGTGGTGGTGGTGGTGGTGTGATGAATTGGGTGATTGGGATTGACATGTATACACTGATGTGTATAAAATTGATGACTAATAAGAACCTGCTGTATAAAAAAATAAATAAAATTAAATTAAACAATTAAAAAAAACCCCAAAACGTTGATAACTCTAGTCCCCTTAATCTGCTTATCTGTAAACCCTCATGCCAACAGTGAGAAATCCAGCTCCTACCATTCACTTACTTAATTGGTCAGTTTAAGTATACATATAGCAGTTTAGGAATTAATACCCTTACTCCCATTGGAAGCAACGTTATTAACTAGAGTACAATGCTTATGTGCAATTCCTTTTGCTTTTAGTTTTACGCACTCAACTAATTTCCAAATTTCATCCAACACCTTTTCCCTTAAGCCCTTCCGGGAGGTTATTTTATATATTTGTAATACAGTTAAATTTCCTCGTCACAGTCTACCCTCCTTCCTGGGATCCTCCGATTTCCTAAGTGATTGCTTAAAATTGACACACCTTAAGGGTGATGTTATGTACTATAAAGTTCTATGGGTTTTGATGAACACATGATGTTATGTATATACACAATATCATACAGGATAGTTTCACTGACCTAAAAATCATCCATGTGTCAATTATTCAACCATCTCCTCCTCTCCCTGAGCCCCTGACAACCACTGATATTTTAATTCTTTCTATAGTTTTGCCTTTTTCAGAATATCATATAATTGGAATGATACACTATGTAGCCTTTTCAGACTGTCTTCTTTCACATAGCAACCAACATTTAAGGTTCTTAGATGTCTTTTCATGACTCAATAGGCTACTTATTTTTATCATTGCATAGTATCAATTGCATGGATGTATCACAATTTGTTTACCCCCTCACCTATTGAAGAACATCTTGGCTGCTTCCAGGATGGGTGAAAATGAATAAATCTGCTGTAAATATTTCTGTGCAGATTTTGGAGTAGGTATAACTCTTCATATGAATTGAGTATTAACCTAGGAGTGCAATTGCTGGATCATGTTATAAGAATAAGTTTAGCCTTGTAAGAACCTAACAAACTGTCTTCCAACCTTTAAATACTATTTTGCATTTCCACCAGCACTAAACGAAAGTCCCTATTTCTTTGCGTTTGCAGCAGTGATCAGTATTGTCAGGTTTTGTTTTCAATTTTTAAATTTTCAGCCATTCTAGTAGATGCATAGTAGTATCTCATTGTTTTAATTTGAAAGTCTCTAATGACAAATTATGTTGAGCATCTTTTCATGATTATTTGCCATGAGGTGTCTGCTCAGATCCTTTGCTCATTTCTATTGGCTTGTTTGTTTTCTTATTGTTGATTTTTAAGAGATCTCTGTACATTTTGGATATAAGCCCTTTATCAGTTATGTGTTTTACAAGAATTTTATCTAAATCTGTGGCTTGTATTTCATTCTCTTAACATTATCTTCAAAAGAGAAGCTTTTAATTTTAATAAAGCCCAAATGATTTTTTTATTGAAGTATAGTTGCTTTACAATATTGTGTTAGTTTATACTGCACTGCAAAGTGAATCAGCTATACTTATATGTATATCCCCCCTTTTTGGATTTCCTTCTCATTTAGGTCACCACAGAGCATTGAGTAGAGTTCCATGTGCTAGACAGTAGGTTCTCATTAGTTGTGTGTTTTATATGTAGTATCAATAGTGTATATATATCAACCCCAACATGACCCAGCAATCTGGCGTATACCCAGAGAAAACCATAATTCAAAAAGACACATGCACCCCCAATGTTCATTGAAGTACTATTTACAATAGCCAGGACATGGAAGCAACCTAAATGTCCAACAACAGAGGAATGGATAAAGAAGGTGTGGTACATATATACAATGGAATATTACCCAACCATAAAAAGGAATGAAATTGGGTCATTTGTAGAGATGTGGATGGACCTAGAGAGTGTCACACAGTGTGAAATGAGTCAGAAAGAGAAAAGCAAATATCGTATATTAATGCATATATGTGGAATCTGAAAAAATTGGTATAGTCAATCTTATTTACAAAGCAGAAATAGAGACAAAGACGTAGAGAACAAATGTATGGATACCAAGGGGGATGGGGTGGTGGTGGGATGAATTGGGAGATTGGGATTGACCAATTGATGATTTTTAAAATTTTATTTCATGGATTGTACATGTGGTGTTGTATCTAAAAACCCATCACATGGATTTTTCTCCTGTTCTTTTTCTAAAGGTTTTATAGTTCTGCATTTTACATTTTGGTCTATGATTCATTTTGACTTAATTTTTGTGAAAGGTGTAAGTTCTATCTAGGTTAATTTTTATTTTCCTTACTGTTTTTTTTTTTTTGCATATGGACATCCAGTACCATTTATTGAAAAGCTATCCTTTCACTATGGAATTGGTTTTGTACATTTGTCAGTTGACTATATTTGTATGGGTCTATTTCTGGCCTCTATTCTCTTCTATTGATTTTAGTCTTCCTACTCTGTTCTTCTTCCTTGTTCTGAAGTCTGCTTTGTCTGAAGTTAATAAAATTACTCTAGCTTTCTTTTGATTATAGTTAGCATGGTATGTCTTTACTTAATAACCTATTTGAGTCTTTATATTTAAAATGAGTTTCTTGTAAAAACAATGTACTCTTGCGTCCTGTTTGTTTTTATTCACTCTGACATTTTATTCTCTTCAACGTGTTTAGACCATTCACATTTAAAGTGATTATTGACATAGTTGGATTGATATTTGTTTCTTTTTTCCCTCTTTTCTGACTTAATTTAATTAAAACTTTTCCTGATTATTATATATGATGGCATTTATCTCCTCTCTAAGCAAATCTATTATACTTATTCCAAATTATTTAATGATCACCCTATTGTTTGCAATATCCATTTCAAGTTAATCAAAGTCCACTGTCTAAACAACACTATACCACTTACATGTAATGCAGATATTTTATAACAGAAGATTCTTAGTTCCTCCCTTCTATTTCTGATGGCATCGTTGTCATCCATTTCACTTATCTATATGCTATAACTACCCAATACATTGTTTTTCTTATATGTTCAGCAAATGGTTATCTTTTAGATCAATTAAGAAAAAGAAAAATGTTTTATTTTGCCTTCGTTTGTTCTTTCTGCGATGTTCCTCCTTTTACAAATGTTTGAGAACTTTTACTTCTGAAGCCATCTGTGCCTGGCAAGTACTTTTTGTGAGATGTTTTAAAATTACAAACTCTTTTTTAAAAATCAGATATTGGACTATTTAGATTTTTTCTTTCTTTCTGTGTCTGTTTTGGTAAATTATGATCTCATGAGTTTGTTCATTTTATTTAATTTGCAAATTTATTGGTCAAAATTTTTTCTTAACACTCTCTTATTATCTAATATCTGTATCAATAATGATGTCTCATTTTTCTCCCTAATTCTGGTCATTTGTCCTTTTTTGTTTTCTTGATCAATCTTGCTATAATGTTTATCATTTCATTAATTTTTTTCAGCTTTTTAATATTCTCTATTGTACTTTTGGGTTTTATTTGTTAATTTGTACTCTGAACTTATCTTCTTTCTGTTCTCTTTCTGTTTACTTTAATGTTATTTTCACAGGTTTACTTTAATGTTATATTCAATAATCTTATTTTCATATTATGATTTAAATTTTCATTTGTATATTTATACAAATGTATATAATATACTTTTCTTTTCTAGTATCAATACATGCCTGTACAGTCAAAAGTTTTTCTTTTACCTCAGTTTTAGCTGTATAATACAAGTTTTCATATGCCACATTTTTCTGTATGCCATTGAAAATATTTTGTAATTTACATTGTAATTTATTCATTGACCCATGGATTATTTTAGAAGTATACTGGTTAATATGCAAACATTTGAGATTCTTACATTATTTTTGTAAGTATGCTATATTATATTTTTCTAGTAATCATACTCTATTATTTTAATACTTTGGACCATTAAGATCAAGTTTGTTAATTATATAGTTCAACTCTTCTCTGTGTGTACTGACTTTTGTCTGCTTTTCCTATCAGATATTTAGAGAAAGTTTTAAATCTCTCACCTTGACTGTAGTTATATCACATTTTACTCTATATATTGAGACTGTGTTATTAGGTACAGGCAGAATTATAATTGTTACAATTTTTATTTCTTATTATTTCTAATAATGCTTTTTGCCTTAATGCCTACTTTGCCTGAGGTTAATAGAATAACACTTGGTAAATTTTGGTTAATATCTTTTTCAACTCCTTTATTTTTAACTTCTCTACAGATTTATGTTTATAGTGTGACCCATAAATTGAATGTGCATTTTTATTTTTATCAAATCTGAAATATGTAGTCTGTTTACAGATAATTTATCACTGATATTTTTAAGTTTAAACCTTTCTATTTGTTTTTTGTTTGCTCAATCTGTTCCTCTTTTTTCTTTTGTTGTCTTCTTTTTATTAATCATTTTTTAATTTATTATTCCATTTTCCCACCTATTAGCTTATTAGTTATAAATTATTTTTCTCTTCTTTTAAGGGTTACAGCATAAATCCTGGAATTATTAGCACCTACTCTATACTAGCACTTTGTCTATCTCTCAGAAAAATGTGAGGAATTAGGGACAATTAAATTCTATTTTCCCCATTCAGCCCTTTTTGTTATTATTGTTGAGTGTTTTAATTATACATATATTTTAAACCCCACATTATATTACCAGTATTGCTTATATCATCAATATTCATTTTTATTTACTTACTTCCCAGTGATTACTTTTTCCTATTTACATTTCTGTAAGATAATTTCCTTCTTGCATTTCTGAAAATTAGGATCATTTTCCTTCTACTGAAAGGATACCTTTTAGTATATCATTTAGTTCCTGTCTGATGCCAGTGAATCTTCTCACTATTTATTTGAAAATGTCTCTATTTTATGTTTACTTTTGAAAGCTATTTTCCCTTGGTATATAATTTTAGATTGTAAGATTTATTCTTCATTGTTTTTCAGTATCATTTTATTTTCTTATGGCTTTCATAATTTCCCTTATTTATTTATTTATTTATTTATTTATTTATTTTTTGCATATAGTGCTGGCTTTATTTGTTTCTGGAATTAAAACCTTCCTGTAGCCATAAGAATTAGGAGAAACAACAGCAATACTTACAAAACCACCCTTAAAGAGCAATAAGATTTCCTCTTCAAAATGTAAAGCCCTTGAAATAGCTGAGATAGTTGGAATCATTTTATGGGCAGGATAAAGTCAAAATAGCATGAGGAACATTCAGAAAAAATATTCCCTCAGTAGCAATTACAATAAAATTTGTTTTATTCTCAAAGCTCAACCAAACAGTTTTGTGGTAAGATTCAAAACAGTGCAAGGTTTTGACCAGCTTGTGGCCAGGCTTATTTCAGGACAGATATAATTAACTCCAGCTTGTTGCCTGGCCTCCCTCAGCTGGGTTCCAAATAACTTTTGTATCATGGACCTTAACCTGTCAAAATATAAATGCAAAATGTATTGCAATGACAGTAAGGACTGGTCATGTTAAATATGAAGTTACTAATTGGTAAAGTGGAGAAGAGGTAATAGAATCTAGGCCTTCTGTAAATCAAATTTCATACTATATGGGCACATAAAAAATTGAACCACATTACTCAAGATATGCAATTACGGAGACTACCTGACATTCTAAAGTGTGTAAGGGCCCACCTGACCCTGACATTTTTTGGGTGCCATTATATAAACAATTTAAGAAGATATTTCGGGATTTCCCTGGTGGCGCAGTGGTTGGGAGTCCTCCTGCCATTGCAGGGGACACGGGTTTGAGCCCTGGTCTGGGAGGATCCCACATGCTGTGGAGCAACTAAGCCCGTGCACCACAACTACTGAGCCTGTGCTCTGGAGCCCATGAGCCAAAGCTGCTGAGCCCACGTGCCACAACTGCTGAGGCCCGCACGCCTAGAGCCTGTGCTCTGCAACGAGAAACCACCGCAATGAGAAGCCTGCGCACCACAACGAAGAGTGGCCCCCGCTCCTCGCAGCTAGAGAAAGCCTACGTGCAGCAGTGAAGACCCAGCGCAGCCAAAAATATAGCTGAATAAAAATAAGTGAATAAATAGATTTGGAAAAAAAAAAAAAAGAAAAGGCATTGTAATAGCCCAGGGGAGAAATGAAAGAGTCTGAACTAAGGCATTAAAAAAAAAAGATATTTGTGTAACTTACTGTAGAAAGTTGAGAAATCAGTGAGGTTTCCATTTGTTATACCATACTACCTAGCTTAGATAAATCTTCATTTTTAAATTATAAAACATATAAAACTCCCCCCAGTGTATATATGGGATGTATGGGATTACAGGGCGATAGTTGTTCCATAAAGTACACTGAGTTCCAGGGGCATATAATGGAAACTAAATGTTACAATTTGTTTCAGTCTTCATGACTACAGGTAGGGTGGGTAAACAAGGCAAATGAAGCAAACTCTTCCTCCCTGCCACCCCTTAACCAGATGCAGCATTTTGGCACTTCTATGATATACAGGTTGACTTAATTCATTGACTTAAGTTGAAAGTTAGCAAGAGCAAATCTTTTAAATTTAGGATCTTCTTCCATAGCCACTCCAAGGATCTTAATTCCTAAACTACACCATGAGTTCTGAAATGGTGTTCACTGCAGTGTTCTTGAAGCTTTCACATCTTAATATGAGATCTGACACCTCTAGTTAAGGTAGGGAACGGTTAAAAGCTGTCTTCCTCTTAGCTAACCCAGTCCACCAGCAATCTTAACAGTTAAGTTACTATATAAAAATGAAACTGTGCTCTCAAGCACTGATCAAAACTGTTGTGCTAGGAATCCTTTCCAGAGCATTAGCTCCCTGAGAGAAAACAGAGATCCTAACCAGTTGCTTCCATGAATAATAACCCCAGTATGGTATACATAATGTCCTTCAAAGCATAACTCAGGCAACCGTGGTCGTCCTGACAAGCTTATCAGCATTTACACACAAGATATATTTAAAATTGATCCCAGACCAACTATTGCAACCATAATCCCATTATTTAGCACACTACGTTCCTGCTGAGATGCCAAAGCCAGAAATCTCAAAGCAAAGAGTGATGGTTCATCATCTTTTACAAGTGAGACAAAAATATCAAGAAGGAAGAAAGGTAACCCCTCCACCCGCCCAAATGCATCAAATCGATGTTATCTTCACAGCTTTAATGGACACGATACAGAGTTCTCAACTTCCTGATTTGAGGAGTCCATTTTCAAGGTGACAGTCAAGGTCAAGAAGAGCTTTCAGGCTTTTCTTTGCCATGACCCATGAACTCCAGTCCTTCAATAGGAATTTCCTTCTCCTTTATTGCTTTCTGAACACACTGCTGGTAGCGCTTGAAGAGGTAGGTGCCCGGGTCCCCAGAGCCATCCCCCTTGAGGAATCTGTGCAAACAAGTGATTGAAGAACTAATTGTACTCATGCTTCATGTTGGTGCAAGCCTCCCCTATGCTGTTTGTGGCATCTGCGTCTGTGGCGCTGGCAGCAGCTCTCAGATGTCCCATAATTTCCTTTGAAGAGTTAACTTATCAGTCTTTTACTTCCTTGAAAGAAACGTGTCTGTTTTTTCTGGATGCTTTTAAAATTTTCTTTCTGCTTTTGTTTTCTTTTTCGTATTTTTTCCCTGATGTGTCTGAGGGTGGTTTTATATAGAACTTTTTGAATCTGTGGATTAATTCCCTCTGTCAGTTTGGAAAAATACTTTTTTTTTTTTTTTCTGTGTGTTTTTTCACCTGTTGGGCTATGTTTTCTTTGTTTGTTTTTGTCTTCACCATTTTATCTTATTCTTGGCCTAACTGGTAATTTTTGATTGAATGCTTGGCCTTGTATATAAAAATTATTGCACCTCTGTATTTTTTTCTTCCTCCGAAGGGTATTTTATTTTCTTTTAGCTCACAGAAAAAAAGGTTGATCATCTCAATTCTATAAGGGATTGTGATAATTTGAGACTCAATTTCAGTCTTTGTGAGAACTGGTCTAGTTTCAGTTTCCACTTACTCCTATCCAATTCATATGAGTAATCTTGTTCTTTAGCTCTCTTTTTTCATCAGTTGCCAGGAAGTTAATGTTACTTTTAATGCTCCCCTACAATAACTCTATTGACCTTGCTTTATATTTTCATTTCTTGTTCCCATAAAAATATTTCTTTTATTTGTAACTTAATTGTCTTATTGTATCTATATCTATTATTGTAAAGATTCTCAAATACTTTTTATAATCCATTCACTCATGATTTATTATCACCTGTCTACACTGCTTAGGGCACAAATTGGGCTCTAAGTAGGCCTATGGGTATGAATTCCACATTTACTGACTTAAAGGGGCTTGCAATCTAATAGCAGGAAAATAACAGACAACCATGTGACTGGTATAGTAGAGAGTAGAAATAGTATGCAAAGGTGTATAAGCCACGTACTGCAGGAATGCAGACAGAAGAATAATATAGTTTTCCTAAAATGACGAGGGAGAACATGAGGGTGACATTTGAGTGCACACTTGAAGTGGGACTAGGATTAACAGGAGAGGGTCATTACTTCAGGCTAAGTAATAAATAAAAATGTAAGAAGAGAAAAATGGGATAAAGGATGGGATGAATAACATGAGGGATATTGCTATGGGAGTGAGCCACGGCCGCGTAAGACTGATTCAAAAACTATATTCTGAGATTCTTAAGCCAGAGATTCTGTCGCTAGAACTAGTTGTTATTCTTTGGTGATCTTAAGGTTTCTGCTGGTTCTTTAATTATCTCACAAGAGATGCGTTTACCAAGTAAAAAAACCAGAAAGAGTTGCTGCCTCCAGGGCTAAGAGTAACCAAGGAAAGAGAAACACACCTGCCTTTTTGGTCACCAATACTAATATTTTGTTTTCTCAGGTCTTGAATGGTAAGCTGAAGACTTGGGTTGGAACGGAATGCAGGCGCTCTAGGGTGATGATTCAGGCTGACTGTTAGACTTGCAAAACTGAATGTGGGTGGTTTTGTTGTGTAATCTTTTGCCTTAATCTTTCTGCTTTTGATGAAGTGCTTTGACTGTCTCTTTATGTGTATGCCTGTAAGAAGTAGGACATGCATGGAGTTTCTTAATGGAACCTCATCAAATTTAAAGTCATGACGGAAAAATTGGTTTACCTTAGGTTAAAAGAGTCCTCTTTAGTTATAGAAGAAAATTTTTTAAAAAAGAGAGAAAGGAAGGAAGGAAAAAAGAAAGAAAGAAAAAGAAAGAAAGAAAGAGAGAGAAAGAAAGAGAAATACTAATCATTAAATCCAGGCTAAGCAGTCAGTATTATTTTATTTTGGGAATTTAAAGTCCATAAAATAAAAAAATGTGATCAAATTTGGTTCCCATTTCAAGTGAATTTCAGATCTGGAATTTAACTTACAGAATTAGTGTTCACATGTAGTGTTGGAGAGGAAATTTGATATAAAGAGTCAAAAAATTTAATTATATAGTAATTAAATCGCAGATTAAATATTTTGTTTGTCATTTTGAAAAGCAAGAAAAGCTAAACATTTCCCAAGCAGAATGCCATCACCTCAACTGTTTCTCAATATTTCAGTCAACATTCTTTCAACAAACATTTACTGAGCATCTACTCTATGTCAGTTTCTCTACTAGCCTCCAGAGATAGTGATGAACAAAATGCAGACACAATCCTTGATCATTCAGAGATTAGAGTCTCGTGAGGATCATCCAACAGTTGTCAAATAATCACACATATGAAAGACTAATTCCAAATATGAGAAAAATGCCCTGAAAAAAAGAAGCAAAATTCTATGAGAGCCAATCATAAAGGGATTGTAAATGAATACCTGTGCTCTTGGTGGGCTTTAGGAGTAGGTGGCATACCGGGAACTAGTAGCATGAGCTGTTTGGTGCCATGGACAGAACAAGAGTCAGAATCAGATTCTTGTTCTTAAGACAGTTAGGGCTTTTCCATCATGTCTTGCATGGCCAGAGGTTCCTAAGTGGTTCCTGAAATTAGGTTTGTCTTTTTGCTACCTGGACTAGCAATTCCACTAGTCCTTTGATTCCCTCCAGTCCACGTCCACAGTGCTGTCAGAAATTTCTAAAACTCAGCTTCTAAAGTGCCCCACTCTTCTCAGCAGCTTCTGAAGTTTCTCCTTTACATGCTTGCAATTCTCTGCTCCATGTTCATATAAAATTCAAAGTCCTAGCAGACGCGGCCCTCCATGATTTTCCCAGTCCTCAACCAGCCTTGCCTGATTTGTCTTTCATTACTCTCCTCCACACCCCTTGCACCCCAAGGTCCAGCCTCAGTTAATATTTTGTAACAGAGTCATTCACTTTCCTGAAATAGGTATGTGCAATTTTCTTTTTCTGGGAAGTATTCCCTCCCTTTTCTGCCTGGGAAGTCCCCACTAATTCTGTAGTATTCAGGTAAAATGTGGTTTCCTCACTGAAGCTCTCTCCTATCCCCTAAGGCAGAGTTAGTTATTTCCTTCTTGGTGCGCTTCCTCAACACTTTGTACTAGTTATGTCTCTCATCACATCGTACTCTATTGGTCTTTGTGTTATTTCATAAATTCGATTGGGAATTTTCTGAGGGTGATGGCTAAGTCTAAAGCACTTCTGTAATCATACTTTGGCTCCTTCTAGGTGGGTCCCTACTATCATGTTTTGCATAACCTAGGAAGTAATTTTCACTCTCAGGATCTTGCTAGTGTACTATTGCTTAGCTCAAGTCAAACTGGAGCATGCTTTGCACAGGAAAATCAGAGAAGCAATTAGGAATGTTTTTACCGTGGAGTGATGGAAAGAGTGTTGCTGTGGCTGTGGAGAAGCACCTGGGAAGTCACTCCAGATTATCACTGGCTGGCTGTGAGACCTTAGGAGACTGACTTGAATTACCCGGGCAACAGTATCCTCATAAGCTCACCATTGCCAGTACTCTATGATTTTGTCATTTTCTCAGTAGTATCTGGTGTTTCTATGGACATCAAATGATTCCTGTATCAGCCAGCCTCAGCACACAAGACTGGACTGTAAGGCCAGCAGGTCCGGGGAAGGGCCCAGGGAGCCAGACGGAACGCCCGCCAAAGTGGCTGATGCAACCGACACCTGACATTGCCACACCACTCGGCCCCGGTCTTCCCGCTCCCCGAGGGGCGGAACCAACGGCTCTGAGGCTGATGCAACCGACACCTGACATTGCCACAACACCCGAGAGATTACCAAAAAAGGGCTGCTTCACACAGCAAGCACCTCTCCTGCGTCCACCCCTATAAATTTTGTTCGCACCCACACCCGGGCGCGACTTCCTCTGGCACCTTTCTCTCGGACCAGTGAACCTCGCCCGGGAGCGTTCCCAAATAAAGCTTGTTTAAGCTCTCCTCCGTTTCTTGGTGCCGTTCCTTACATGGACAACTCCCCAAAAGGCATTGACCCCAAGGCACTAGAGCGTTCCTGCTCATCACCCCATATCCTGTAAAGTGTTAAAACTGCAAGTTACTCCCGAGGCAACTGAGAAATTTTCTGAATGTCCCAAAGGGTGGCTAACCCCACTAGCAATTATTAAATGGTTAAGCTGTAAAGCACCAAGAGAATAGACTTTTTCTAAACTTCTGTAATCCTTTCAGGAAAAAAAAAAAAAAAAGCCCTAAAGAAGATGCAGTGGTCTCTTTTTCCTGGTCATATACAAATGTGACACTGCAGGTCTGCAGGTTCCCGTTCAGGTCCCCAGGCTAATGAAACCACCTGTTAACTGGCTTCCTATATTGTCATGCCTTGATCGTTTCGCTCGAGATGTTTACCACACAAGATAGTCCAAATGCTGCTTCTTTTCTGACATTGCCTCAGATATCTCCAATCAAAAGTGTTTCTTTTTT
The DNA here is from genome assembly GCF_003676395.1 of Aethalodelphis obliquidens. Lineage (NCBI taxonomy): Eukaryota > Metazoa > Chordata > Mammalia > Artiodactyla > Delphinidae > Aethalodelphis > Aethalodelphis obliquidens. Next base: position 77,685,168 of record NW_020837945.1, read on the forward strand.
TGCTAGATTCTCCTAAGTAGTTCATACCACAATCTCACTCTGAAAATCCTTATAGATATTTGTTTATGCTTCTGTATCTTCCACTACTTTCTCTCCAAACTCTAGACTATATGCAACTAAAGGGCAAGGGGCAGGTCTTATTCACATCTATCCTGCTCCTAAAGACACCTCATAGAGTCTGGAACACATTTAAAATATATGTATGTCCAAGTTCAGTAGCATTGCCACATATTTTATTCAGTCATTTTAGAAGAGGCAGCAAGGTGCAGAGGAAAGAACAGAGATTTTAGAGTACAAAAAGCAGTGTTTCAGTCATGGTCTTTCTACTTACTCTCTGCATGGTCTTGGTCAAATTATTTCAAATATTCAAAGCTCTGTTTCCTCATCTGTAACATGGCAATACCATCACTGACTTTACAGGACTGTATGAGGGTAGAGAATCTGGACGTAAAAATAGACCTCAATAAGTGGTAGCAGCTGATATGATCATGTTTATGGTTATTATGTGTCTATGAAATATACATATCTGTACTATGGAAAGTGACATAAAAATTAATTGAATCTAAATTTGTGATACAGAATGTTTTTAGCCCAAGGTGATGGGGGAAGTAACAGAGAAAGATATATAGACCTGCAGATGGAAGATAAAGGGGACTTTAACTTTGTTGGGATGGTTGACATGTACACACACATATACATACATATAGGTTTGTAGTAAATTTGAAAAAATGTTAACAATCATACTTTCTGGGGTGTAAGTACGTGAATATGTATCACAGATCTTCCTTGACTCACAAAAGGGTTACGTCCTAATAAACCCATCGTAAGTTGAAAATAGTGTAAGCTGAAAATGCATTCAATACAACTAACCGACCTAACATCATAGCTTAGCTTCACCTGCCTTAAACATGCTCAGAACACTTAGCCTGATCTGGGCAAAATCATCTAACACATAGCCTACTTTATAATAAAGTGTTGAATACCTCGTAATTTGTTGAATACTGAACTGAAAGTGAAAAAAAGAATGGTTGTGTGGGTACAGAACGGCTGTCAGTGTATGGGGTGTTTACTCTGTTGATCATGTGGCTGATTGAGAGCTGGGGCTCATTGCTGTGGTCCAGAATCAAGAGAGAGTATTGAACCACATATCACTAGCTTGGGTCAAAGGTCACTATTCAAGTTTCGAAGTATGGTTTCTACTGAATGCATATCACTTTCACACCATCAAAAAGTCAAAAAACTTTTAAGTCAGACCATCATTAAATCAGGGACCATCTGTATTTTTTAAAGTACAAATTCTGTGTATACTAAAAACCTCTGTACACATTAAAGGGCTTAAAGTATTCTTTGTTGACACTAAATCATTTTTTTCCTTAATAGGAAGCATGTCTAGCAAGCCAATGGGCAATTAAGGAGAAGCTGGAGTACATGTTAGTGGAGCTTCAGACTCCAGGAGGAAATCCAGGTGAAGATGGAAAGAGCAGGTTAGATTTCTAATCCAAGAAGTTGTTTCCCAGCCAGAAATTGAGTCACCCCATTGTCACAGCTCTTTTCCTTCTATAATAGAAACTGAACCACAGTTAATGCCCATATAGTGTGATTGAAAAGGTAACCTTTAAGGAAAAAGTTATATATGCATATGAAGATAAATTTTAAATATCCTATCTAATATCTCCTTACCATTCTAGTTCCTTACACGGAAAGTCATTCAGAGAAAGCAAAACATATTACCTGCTTTTCTTTCTTGCACAGTGTTTATAACTTAGAAAATAATCTATCAAACTTTTATTAAACACTTCCTATGTTTTAAGCACTTTATTTAGGAGTTGGGATAGAAAATTTAATATTAAATGGCCACTATGCAGGAGGAACTTTCAAGAGATATATGATCATGAAATGGAAAACACAGAGCACACTGTGGTAACATGAATAAAAGAAGAGGATATATACAATTTAACAACCCATACAGAATGAGCACAGACCACTCAAAAGGTACACACTGACCAGAATGGATGCCTATCCTAAAAATGAATGTTTAGGGTTCTAAGGCAAGAATGATCTTTCTATCTTTCTTGTGTCAAGAAGTACCTGGAGAGGGGGGACCTTAAAGATGGCGGAGGAATAAGATGTGGAGATCACCTTCCTCCCCAGAAATACATCTACATGTGGAACAACTCATACAGAACACCTGCTGAATGCTGGCAGAAGACCTCAGACTTCCCAAAAGGCAAGAAACTACCCATGTACCCGGGTAGGGCAAAAGAAAAAACAGAGACAAAAGGATGGGGACAGGACCTGCATCTCGTGAGGGAGCTGTGAAGGAGGAAAAGTTTCCACACACTAGGAAGCCCCTTCACTGGTGGAGACAGGGGGTGGGCGGGGGGGAAGCTTCAGAGCCACGGAGGAGAGAGCAGCAACAGGGGTGCAGAGGGAAAAGCGGAGAGATTCCCACACAGAGGATCGGTGCCGACCAGCACTCACCAGCCTGAGAGGCTTGTCTGCTCACCCGCCAGGGCGGGTGGGGGCTGGGAGCTGAGGCTCGGGCTTCGGAGGTCAGATCCCGGGGAGAGGACTGGGGTTGGCTGCGTGAACATAGCCTGAAGGGGGCTAGTGCACCACAGCTAGCCGGGAGGGAGTCCGGGAAAAGGTCTGGAACTGCCTAAGGGTCAAGAGATCATGTTTTGGGGTGCGTCAGGAGAGGGGATTCAGAGCACTGCCTAAATGAGCTCCAGAGACAGGCGCGAGCCGCAGCTATCAGTGTGGACCCCAGAGATGGGCATGAGAGGCTAAGGCTGCTATTACAGCCACCAAGAAGCCTGTGTGCAAGCGCAGGTCACTATCCACACCTCCCCTCCCGGGAGCCTGTGCAGCCCGCCACTGCCAGGGTCCCGTGATCCAGGGACAACTTCCCCGGGAGAACACAGGGTGCGCCTCAGGCTGTTGCAATGTCATGTTGGCCTCTGCCGCCGCAGGCTCGCCTCTCATTCCATACCCCTCCCTCCTCACCACACCACGGCCTGAGTGAGCCAGAACCCCCTAATCAGCTGCTGCTTTAACCCCTTCCTGTCTGGGCGACTGAGGGCTAAGTGTTGCCTGAGGGCAACCTACATGCAGAGGCGGGGCCAAAACCAAAGCTGAACCCCTGGAGCTGTGCGAACAAAGAACAGAAAGGGAAGTCTCTCCCAGCAGCCTCAGGAGCAGTGGATTAAATCCCCACAACCAGCTTGATGTATCCTGAATCTGTGGAATACCTGAACAGACAATGAATCATCCCAAAATTGAGGAGGTGGACTTTGGGAGCAACTGTAGACTTGGGGTATGTGACTGACTTGTTTCTGATTTTTTTTTTTTTTTTTGCGGTACACGGACCTCTCACTGTTGTGGCCTCTCCCGTTGCGGAGCACAGGCTCCGGACGCGCAGCTCCAGGCTCACAAGCCCAGCCGCTCCGCGGCATGTGGGATCTTCCCGGACCGGGGCACGAACCTGCATCCCCTGCATCAGCAGGCGGACTCTCAACCGCTGCGCCACCAGGGAAGCCCTGTTTCTGATTTTTAAGTTTATCTTAGTATAATTTTTAGCTCTTTTTATTATTGGTGGATTTGTTTATTGGTTTGCTTGCTCTCTTCTTTTTGTTTTAAATTACTTAATTTTTTTAAATTTTAATAATTTTTTAATTTTAATAATTTTATTCTTTTTATTATTTATGTATTTCTTTTTCTTTCTTTTTCTCTCCCTTTTCTTCTGAGCCATGTGGCTGACAGTGTCTTGGTGCTCTGGCCTGGTGTCAGGACTGAACTTCTGAGATGGGAGACCCGAGTTCTGGACATTGGACCACCAGAGACATCCCAGCCCCACAGAATATCAGTCGGCAAGAGCTCTCTCAAAGACCTCCATCTCAACACTAAGACCCAGCTCCACTCAACGACCAGCAAGCTCCAGTGCTGGATGCCCCATGCCAAACAACTAGCAAGAGAGGAACATAACCCCACCCATTAGCAGAGAGGCTGACTAAAATAATACTAAGTTCGCAGACACCCCAAAACACACCAGACATGGCCCAGCCCACCACAAGGACAAGATCCAGCCCCACCCACCAGAACACAGGCACCAGTCCCCTCCACCAGGAAGCCTACACAAGCCACTGAACCAACTTTACTGACTGGGGCAGACACCAAAAACAATAGGAACTACGAACCTGCAGCCTACGAAAAGGAGACCCCAAACACAGTAAGTTAAGCAAAATGAGAAGACAGAGAAGTACGCAGCAGATGAAGGAACAAGGTAAAAACCCACCAGACCAAGCAAATGAAGAGGAAATAGGCAGTCTACCTGAAAAAGAGTTCAGAGTAATGATAGTAAAGATGATCCAAAATCATGGAAGTAGAATGGAGTTTTCGAAGTTTTAGCCACAGCAATCAGAGAAGAAAAAGAAATAAAAGGAATCCAAAACAGAAAAGAAGAAGTAAAACTGTGACTGTTTGCAGATGGCATGATACTATACATAGAGAATCCGAAAGATGCTACCAAAAAACTAGTAGAGCTAATCAATGAATTTGGTAAAGTAGCAGGATACAAAATTAATGCAAAGAAATCTCTTGCATTCCTATACACTAAGGATGAAAAATCTGAAAGAGAAATTAAGGAAAAACTCCCATTTACCATTGCAATGAAAAGAATAAATAGGAATAAACCTACCTTAGGAGACCAAAGACCTGTATGCAGAAAACTATAAGACCCTGATGAAAGAAGTTAAAGATGATACCAACAGATGGAGAGATATACCATGTCCTTGGATTGGAAGAATCAACATTGTGAAAATGACTCTACTACCCAAAGCAATCTACAGATTCAATGCAATCCCTATCAAACTACCACTGGCATTTTTCACAGAACTAGAACAAAAAATTTCATAATATTTATGCAAACACAAAAGACCCTGAATAGCCAAAGCAATCTTGAGAAAGAAAAACGGAGCTGGAGGAATCAGGCTCCCTGATGTCAGACTATACTACAAAGCAACAGTAATCAAGACAATAAGGTACTGGCCCAAAACCAGAAATATAGATCAATGGAACAGTATAGAAAGCCCAGAGATAAACCCACGCACATGTGGTCACCTTATCTTTGACAAAGGAGGCAAGAATATACAATGGAAAAAGACAGCCTCTTCAATAAGTGGTGCTGGGAAAACTGGACAGCTACATGTAAAAGAATGAAATTAGAACACTGCCTAACACCATACATGATAATAAACTCAAAATGGGTTAAAGACCTAAATGTGAGGCCAGACACTATCAAACTCTTAGAGGAAAACATAGGCAGAACACTCTATGACTTAAATTACAGCAAGATCCTTTTGAACCATGTCCTAGAGAAATGGAAGTAAAAATAAACAAATTGGACCTAATGAAAGTTAAAAGCTTTTGCACAGCAAAGGAAACCATAAACAAGACGAAAAGATAACCCTCAGAATGGGAAAAAATATTTGCAAATGAAGCAACTGACAAAGGATTAATCTCCAAAATTTACAAGCAGCTCATGCAGCTCAATATCAAAAATACCAAAAAATCCTATCTAAAAATGGGCAGAAGACCTAAATAGACATTTCTCCAAAGGAGATACACAGATTGCCAAGAAACACATGAAAGGATGCTTAACATCACTAATCATTAGAGAAATGCAAATCAAAACTCCAATGAGGTATCACCTCACACTGGTCAGAATGGCCATCATCAAAAAATTGATAAATGCTGGGGAGGGTGTGGAGAAAAGGGAACCCTCTTGCACTGTTGGTAGGAATGTAAATTGATACAGCCACTATGGAGAACAGCATGGAGGTTCCTTAAAAAACTAAAAATAGAACTACCATACGACCCAGCAATCCCACTATGCGGCACATACCAAGAGAAAACCATAATTCAAAAAGAGTCATGTACCACAATGTTCATTGCAGCACTATTTACAATAGCCAGGACATGGAAGCAACCTAAGTGTCCATCGACAGATGAATGGATAAAGAAGATGTGACACATATATACAATGGAATATTACTCAGCCATAAAAGGAAATGAAACTGAGTTATTTGGAGTGAAGTGGATGGACCTAGAGTCTGTCATACAGATTGAAGCAAGTCAGAAAGAGGAAAACAAATATTGTATGCTAACACATATGTATGGAATCTAACAAAAAAATGGTTCTCTTGAACCTAAGGGCAGGAAAGGAATAAAGACGCAGACATAGAGAATGGACTTGAGGACACGGGGAGGGGGAAGGGTAGTATGGGATGAAGTGAGAGAGTGGCATGGACATATATGCACTACCAAATGTAGAATAGCTAGCTAGTGGGAAACAGCTGCATAGCACAGGGAGATCAGCTTGGTGCTTTGTGACCACCTAGAGGGGTGGGATAGGTAGTGTGGGAGGGAGATCTAAGAGAGAGGAGATATGGGGATATATGTATACGTATAGCTGATTCACTTTGTTATACAGCAGAAACTAACACACCATTGTAAAGCAATTATAATCCAATAAAAATGTTAAAAAAAATAAAGACATATAAGGCTATTAAAAAAAAAAGTACCTGTTTTTTTTAAAAGGCATTTTTGACAGATAGGTAGTGTAATTGGAAATATACTCTATTTGCTTTGTTTTCTTTTTTCTTTTCCATTTTTTCTCCCAGAGGATAAGGGAAGTATTGTTTATGTTCTACATCACAACAATTAAAATGCTGTTTTAACGTTCAGAAACAACCCCCGGCCAAAAAAGAAAAATCAAACTGAATAGCAGAAGTCCTCCATACTGTATCATGGACACAGGAATGCAACTAAGTGCTATAGAGTCATTTCCATGATGGATAATCAAGGAAACCTTGTTGGGGAGGTGATGCTTGATTTAATACTTGAAAGATAGCTAGCCCTAGATGTAGGTTGAGATGCGTGAGGGAGGGCTTAAGACATTCTGTTGGAGAGAATAGCATAGCAGTGCACAGAAGTATGAAGATTCAAGGATTGTTTGTTCATTCTACAAAGTTATTGAGTGACTGCTGTATTAGGATTCATCAGTGAACAATGCAAAGAACCCTGCCTAGTGAAGATTACATTCTAGCAGAGAATGTTGGATACTTAAGCTTGGTTGGATGACATTAGACTTAAAGCATAAACCAGTGACAAACTGTAGACGGACTTTATCTGTTGGTAATAGCCAGCAATTGAAGGGTTATCCCTCCAACTGGGGTCTGGGTTCATTGAATATAATCTGTGGATGATAGATTCCGAAACTGCGTGGCATAAGACCACAGGCTTCAGCTTCCTGGATCTGTAGGAGTTAAGCCCAAGGGGAGTGACCCACTGAAAAATTACTTGCTTATTTAGAGATATGGAAAAAAGCTTTGAACTAGGATGGAAAGACTTGGTGTGACCTCTGATTCTACCACAAACTAGCTTTGTGAACCTGGGCATGTGTATAGCTTCTCAGAAACTCAGCTTTCTCAACCATAAACTATAGCGGATAATATTCGCTCTGCCTATTTTGCCGGATTGTGGAAGTCAAAAGAGATCATTTATATGAAATTTCTTAGAAAAGTTTGTATTAATGTATGTGAAAAATAGAAAGATTTAATACTTATTTTTGCAATGAATCTAAATCATAAGGACTTTTACCAGATTTTCTTTAGCTTTGTTTTTCTTAGTAGTATTTCTGTATGTGTATGAATAATCTAGAACACTTCTATTGCCACTTCTTTTCCCTTGTGTTGACCTTGTCTCTTCTATTTCCTGAGAGATTAGAAAAGGGTGTCTCAGCTGCGAAAAGCATGGTATGAGGGGTTATTGTCATGGAAAATACCTATAGCTATTGCACAAATCTTTGCTTTTATCCCAGCGATTCCCATTAGCACCTCCCACGGATTTTTCCTAAACAGTATTAATTTTTATGGTCTCTTAATTTTAGCTATGTAATGTCAGGATGTAGTCAAGTCCTCGTTATCTTTCTCAAATGGTGGGTTACCTCATGGAGAACTATATGTGTCTAGAATACTAATGATAGAAGAAAACTTAGAGCTCTCTACTTTCTTAGAGATGGGAATGACTGAGACTGCCGTGTCTTGTCCAAGGATTCCTGTGAGTTCATAGCAGAGGGAGCATCAGAACCCAGGCTCTGGACTCTCCTGTCTGTGTTGTCCCTACTCCCTGTAGTACAGCTCCTCCCATTTCTATCTCTATTATCTCTTCATCATCCCAGACTGGGATTTATGTGATGTCTCTGAACATGAATGGAGGAAAAACGCCTAGTGCTTTCCTTACAAAATGTGGAGGATCTTTCTCAGAGAAAACCCTTTGCCAAACTTAGAAATTCAGATTAGGAGCCTTAACCTGGCAGGTGCTCAGGACTCACCTATGACAGAGCTAGAGACGTTTTCTATTGAAAATATAAAATAAAATTGATACATAGAGACAATTCACCCCACTTAGGCTTTAAAAAAATACTTGGCAGGCATTAACAGAGTAATGAGGGATCACAACTACCCCATTTTACACATAAGGAAAATCAGGCAGAGAAGTTAAATAATTTTTTCAAGGTCACCAGGTGATGAGTAGTGAAGTCAAGATGAGAATATAGGGGTCAGACTGCAGAGCCTAGCTGTCATTCACCCTTCCATTCAACACATATTCCCTGTACACACTCTTCAGTGCAGAACACTGATTTTTTTTAATCTATCTATTTATTTATTATTGAACAGGTAATATAGGCACATGGTACAAAATTCTAGAATACAAAGTTATATACAATGAAAAGTATATTTCTCTCCTCCCATGCTCTTTTCTGGCCACTCCACACTCCTTCTCAAAGGCAAACACCATTACCAGTTTGTTTCTTTCTTTTTTTGGCCGTGCCACTTGACCTGCAGGATCTCAGTTTCTCAACTAGGAATTGAACCCAGGCCCGGGGCCCTGGCAGAGGAAGTGCCGAGTCCTAAACACTGGACCACCAGAGAATTCCATTACCAGTTTTTTATGGACTCCTTTAATAGTTGTCCATGAACGTGGGTGTGTGTATACATACACGTGCCTACACGTATATATCTGTGTATATACATATAACATACATACATACATAATATTACACACAATCTTCTATACCTTGCTTTTTTCACATAAGTTATTCTTGTAAATTTTTACACATAGATACATATATATCTGCCTCATTCTTTATCCCCCTAATAGGTTTTCCATTGCTAGATAGGCAATGGAACTGGCTACATATTTTTTCTTTAAAAAGAAATTTTGTGTAAGCAGAAATGTTCATTCTTTATCCAAGCACCACAGTGTGTCTTTGCATTCAAAAACAAATTAAAAAAAAAAACAACCCAAAAGAGCCAACCAAGTGGCAGAGGCAGCAAGGCCTGATTTGCATAGCCCTGAGAACATCAAAGTCATAACTGGTTCTAATACCGCTATTATATGAATTACAGAGAGTGCTTCAGGTCAGGAGTCTTTATGGCTAAACAAAAGCATGGGGGTGGGAAAACAGTAAAGCAAATAGAGAGCTAGAGAAAGATCGACTTGTAAGCTGCATTCAAAATTATTAATTGCCATGTTCTATTGAGAGAGAGAAAAACGAAAAGAATAAGAACAAGAGCAAGGGCCTTGCTGTGGTATGGAAAAGAGACCTTTTTGAAGTAGACACTGGGTTGTGTTGCACTGAAAGTGGGAAGGGAAGGTTCTTCCTTGCTATTGGCTAGTTGGATGCAGCCCTGCTGTGAGATGCTGGACAGTCCTATTTCCTGCCTGGACATCAGTTTCCTACTCCATAAAATGAGGAACTTAGACTAGACGATTCCTAAGTTCTTTTTGGACTCCACTTCCAAGATCATAGTGCTGTGTCCTTCTCAACCATGAATTTCCCACAGTGCCTGGCACAGATCAGAAAGTATCAAGGGAAGCTGAGCAACCCCTTGGACAGGAAGCAAAAAGGGAGTCTTCAAAGCACCAAAGCCTACAGGCTACCTCTGTGCAGATCTTTGTTGAGCTCAGCCTACCTTTTCAGATTCTCACACCTTAACAGAGCTTACTCTCTCTGTTTTCTCACCAGGAATGCACCAACCCATTCAACACAAGGAGGAGAGCCTGGTATTGCATAAGAGTACCATGGAAATCATTGGAGCCGGGTTCATAAGAAAATAGTCTTTCAGCCAAGAGACAGGGGAGTGTTTTCCTCAGGGAAGGAAAGAATGCATTACAATCAGGGGAGAGAGGCAGACATTCACACTCCTGCTACCCTCATCCACGGAGGTCAAAGTGTTACAGAGGCTGTGATGATGAGCAAAGACTGTGGTATTGTACCCCAGGACAAGAAGTAATGAGGCTAAGGAGATGAAAGATGGAGGGGAGAGGCAGCCAAGCTATGTTCCGTACTCATGGATAGGATATTATAAGAGGGAAGAAGAAGGACAGTATCTAAGAAGACAAAACACCCATTGATTGCCAAATCCTGATTGAATACCAGCCGACCATGGGACACTATGATGCCTTCTGCTGGGCCTGGGTGAGACTACTCTTAGATGTGACTCCTTGCCCTGCATGTGACTCTTGAAGGTATCACAAGTCTGAGGGTGAGGGTCAATAGGAATGAAGTGTCAGGCCACTACCTCCAAGGAATGGCTTGGAACACCTGGCCATGTGCAAATAACCCTGGTGCCCTATCCATTGTAGAGGGAATTACCACTCGCCTAGGAACATCAGGTTTGAGTGGAGAATGGAACACGATATGGGTGTCTCCAGTAGAAAGGAAGAGAGGGGAACAGGCAGGGAAATAGGAATGTTCCAAAAACAACATTCACAGCATTTTGCTGAAAGTTTGTGCCGCTTACAAGTACATCACTTAAGGTAAAACACCTCCAGGTCTCTGAAGAAGCAAAAGGCAAGAAGGGAAAAGGACACTGAGATGCCCCTATCTTAAAAGTAGTAAAAGAAAAAACAAAAAAACATGTGCACTCAAATCCACACACCCACACACCTCTCAGTGGCCTGAGAATAGTATTGAACTTAGAAATCTTTTTCCAAGGGCTTGGTTTCTCCTGCCTGGGCGAGATTCACAAAAATGAATTTCCAAGAACATTCTTTTATAACCTTCCTGTTGGATATTTATGAATACCAAAATTTGCTATAATATACCTTGATGCCACTGTAATTCTAGAACTCTTGAGAGCAAACATTCTGAACATAACCAAAACGTATTTGGCAGGAGGCCCTGTGGAATGATACAGCAGAATTTCTATTCATTTCACAGCCCAGAATCTGGCAATGGGTTGACCTTTGTCTTCTTTCTCCTTAAACTCTCATTTAAAATTCCAGCTTTTCTGTACCCTAGACATAGTGAGTGCTTTCAAGTGTTTTCTCTAATTTTTACTCATTAATGGAGCAGAGTAGTATTAGGAAGGTATTGGTAAGTTGAAAAAAAATTGAATACAGCTAATGCGAACTTAGCTAAAATATGGTAGGGCAGAATGATCAACTTGTAAAATACAGTACCTAGAGTTTAGGAATATAAAACCAATATTCAAAATCATCATAACTTCTTTTACAGATAAAATGGTGGTACTCCCCAAATTATAGAGCAAATGCCAGATGAATTAAACTTCCATAAAATTCTTCATTTACTATATATTGTTCTGTAAGCCAAGCTCTCTTTGCTAGAAATTTCTTCTCATCTTTTGGCCCACTGTATCTAAATTTTACTCGAATTACAAAATGCTGTCCCTCCAAGATCCAAGGCCTAGAATTCTGATCAGAATCACAAAAGAGAAATTTACCTGCCAGTACTTGCCACTCACTTAGCACGTAGGTTCGGGATTAGTGTGAGGAGTTACAAATCTCATAAATTTCAAGCACACACCCAACACTGACTCTAAGGCAGCCAAAAATAAATACATTTTTAAAAAAATAATAAAAATAAAAAATAAGAGCACAACTTTAATGAACCACTATTATCTGAAAATGTATATGTATTATACATATATTATATATATATACACATATATTATATATATATTATATGTGTGTATATATATATATATACCTATACACACATTTGTTGAGTTTTCACACTGTAATTTGTCTTAAAACTACAACCTCATATCTATATTGGCGGAGCTGTTTTATGTCATCCTTCAGCTCTCTCCTAAAGGAAATTACTGAAATAGTAACAAGTTAGGGGTTCACACTCCTCATTTTACAGATGATGAAACTGTGGTGCAGAAAATTAAGCATCGGGCCGCAGTCATCAGACTTCGGTCCATTGTTCTCTCCACTCTCTTTGTATTTCCATGAAAATCTATACATGTGCATAACCATTTTTGGAATGAGTCTGAAGCACCAGAAGAAAAAAAAAAGGCTTGAATTCAGAAAAATAATAATAAACTAATAATAAATACTAAGGCCTTTATAGTTACAAAGAGGATGCTGGGAAATCTATACTCAAGGCTAGACGTATCCTATGTTCAGTTTACCTAGTAAGAGGACTGTGGAATATGAAAAGAGAAAGAATTGTTGAAGGGAGAGTGAATACTGTCTCCTGCCAGTCCACGGGTGTCCTGACTCAAGATTCCTGAGTCAGGAAGGCTCCAATGTATACCCCGCCACACACATACAATCATTTCATACTTTTATTTTGCTATCAGCAGTGTCTTGTATACTAACTATAATCCCTGGGTTACCTTCTAGAAACTTTGGACAGGGCACCAAAACACAGAAATATAGTCCCTGGATCTCAGAAGTCCTACGCAAATTTTAGATAATCCAAGCATGTTTAATCAACAGTAAGTCTTTGGTGTTCCGTATTTTTAGTTAAGTTGTTCTAATAACTAACAGGGTAACAGCAAAAAGTCATTGTCCAATATCATCTGCATCTAATTTCTTTTAAAAATATTTTAGTAACTTTATGAAATACAGAAGTGAAGAGTGAAAAACATCATCAGAAATTTTAATAAGAATTAAACATAGTAAACCTAAAATTGTGTTCTTTGTTTTCATGATATTAGAGGTATGTATACACAAAATGAGAAACATCCTCTGAATGCAATTAACTGCTCACGAACTATCACTGCAACCTGGGAAATAACCATCCTGTATATACTGATTTCAAATACATCTCTGATATGTTCTAGCTTATCATTACTTCTGATGGTTCATCTTGTATTTGCATCATTATTTGCAATACTTAAAAATAATTATAACATTTGATGGCTTATGGTTTTGTTGAGAGAGGATGGCCATGTTCTTTGCTCCAAAATTGCAAAATATTTTTATTTTTAAATTCATAAACACCAATTAGAATGATCAATTCAGGGAGTTAAATTTCTACATCATCTAGTTTCTTCCAATTTACCAATACCTTCAATACATACCCACCTTCAGTATTTGTCCACTCATGAAGCATATTGGGTAAATTTTGGTGACAAGAATCATTAGAGCTAAATAATACTATCACATGTCCTTTTAGAAAAATAGAATGGTCAGGCTCTTGTCCCCAAATTTACATGATGAAATTTACCTGTTTAATGATTAACTATATAAGTGTACCATATATCCTTTTTCATCCTTAGAACTATATTGCTCAACCATTGAGCCTTTTGTTTGAGAAAGTTCATCTAAGATATCATCACACAAAGACTCAGTCTGAGATTTAACTTAGACAATTCATTTCACCATCATCGCTAGAGTCCCAGGTGGCACTCTCTATAGTCATCTTCTGATTTAACAATTTGAAACATCTTCCTCTGTCAATTTTAATCTCTTGGACATTATGAGGAGAAAATTTTTTAAAAAATCTGAATTCTTATAAAAAAACTAAAAGCAGACTACAAAGATAAATGTTTCTCATATTATTCTATACGTTCTTGAAAGATGATGCAAAAGTTTTGAGCAACACAGTAGGAAAACTGGATAATTATACAATAGTAAATTCATTTAATCACCCTCCAGTCTTTTTACTGCATCATCTTTCTAAGCCAGTTGTCCAATAAAACTATAATGAAAGCCACTTACATAAATTTAAGTTTTCCAAATTTAAGTAGGCACATACAATATAAAAAGAGGTAAAATTAATTTTAGTAATAGATTTTATTTAACCTGTAACATCTTTTAACACATATCTGCATCAAAATTGTCAGTGAACTATTTTATATTGTTTATTTTTATTCTAAATCTCTGAAATCTCATGTGCAATCTGTACTTATAGCACTTCTCAGTTTTGAATAGCCACATTTTAAGTACTTAGTAGTCCTATATGTCTAGTAGTTACCATATTAGACAGCATAGTTTTGGACAATTCCACCATTCTTCCTTTTTTAAAATTTTAGTCTTTGGGTTCTTTGATCATTGAATTAATTGATAAGTTAGGATAAAGTAATTCCTAGAGTGAGAAAAAGAGACAATGTCTCAAGATATGGGAAAACAAAATAACTAACCCTCCACACTGCACTTTAGCTTTATAAAGGCCCTTTGATAATTACAATAGATACATTTTATTCTTTTTTTAAAAAGTAGTTTTGGAATTCTTAAGAACTTTTAAGTGTTCAGAGTTGAGAGAACAGACTGATGAAAAAATCACCCAAAGACCTTAACAGACATCTCACAAAAGGGATATACGGATGAAGAATATACATATGAAAAGATACTCTACTTAGGTCATTAGGGATGTGCAAATAAAGACATCGAGATACCACTACACACCTTTTAAAATGGCCAAAATCCAGAACACTACCACCACCAAATGCTGGTGAAGATGTGGAACAGCAGGAAGTCTCATTCACTGCTGATAGGAAGGCATAGCAACTCTGGAACACAATTAGGCAGTTCCCTACAAACTTAAACATATTCTTATCATACAATCCAGCAATCACACTCTTTGGTATTTACCCAAAGGAGTAGAAAATTTATGTCCACGTGAGAACTTGCACACAGATGTTTATAGCACCTTCATTCATAATTGTCAAAACTTGGAAGCAACCAAGATGTCTTTCAATAGGAAATGAACAAATAAACTGGTTATGTCCTGAGAATAGAGTATTATTCAGTGCTAAAAATATATATATATATATATTAAGCCATAAAGACATAGAGGAAATTTAAATGTATGTGTACTACTAAGTGAAAGAAGTCCACCTGAAAAGACTGTATACTATGATTCTAGCTATATGACATTCTTAAAAAGGCAGAATTATGGAGACAATTTAAAAAAATTGCCAGAGAGTAAAAGTTGCTGGCAGGAGTTTTTGGGAGGGAGGGATAAATAGGTGAAACACAGGATTTTTAGGGCAGTGAAACTACTCGTTATGATACCATAATGGCGGACATGTCATTATACGTTTGTCCAAACTCATAAAATGTACAACACAAGAGTGAACCCTAATGTAAACTGTGGACTTTGGGTGATAATGATGTATCAACATAGGTTCCTCAGTTGTAACAAATGTAGCACGCTGGAGGGGGAGGTTTGATAATGAGGGAAGCTAAGCATCTGTGGTCTCTGTACTTTTCTCTCAATTTTGCTATGAAGCCAAAACTTCTCTAAAAAAAAAAGCCTTAAAGTTAAAAAATTTTGTTTCCATGCACTTCAGAAGACCTCTAAGAAAGAATAAAAGTCATGAAGTACCAATCCATACAAATGGTTAGAACTGCTCAAAAAAAAAAAAGAAATGACAATTCAGTCCAAAGTGGGACTTTGAAATGACAATTCAGTCCAAAGTCCCACTTAATTGTAGGAGGGAGGGAGACGCAAGAGGGAAGAGATATGGGAACATATGTATAACTGATTCACTTTGTTATAACGCAGAAACTAACACACCATTGTAAAGCAATTATACTCCAAAAAAGATGTTTAAAAAAGAAAAAGGGCCTTAATAGTATATCAAGGATTAACCATTTTCACTGCTTTTTCTTTTTATGGCAGCGATTTTATCAACCATGTCATTTTGATGGATCTAACACCTAAATTTTAAGGAATAAGAACTGGAATCTTTTGGTACCCCTAATTTAAGCTGAAACTGCCTTGCCAATAGGAATGCATTTTTTCATCATGTGATTACAACTATTAATAAGAAAACACATTTATATATGTAAATACTATATATATGTTATGCTGTAAAGTTATTTATAAATCTAAGTTACTAAATTGTTTTCATGCCATCTAATGTCAGTCCATAAAAGAACAAACTTACTTCTTTAAAAAAAATCATTAAACCGTTTTGATAGAAGATATTTCATTTGCTGAATCAATATATATAATTGAAAGGTGATATTTAACACTGAGTTTAAAGGGGAACATGCCATAGCCCACCATCTGCAGTGCTGTTCCCACATAAAATCAGGGTAATCTGCATTCCAGCCTGCAGTCCTGAGGAGGTTATTGCTGAGCTCCATGGGAAGGTCAGTAAATGAGACATTAGGAATATCTGCAGTCTAGTCCCTGTTCCAAAGCAAACCCATTCTGACCTCAATCAAATAACATATTAAATCTGCGAGTATCTTGTGTACCAAATGAGGTGTATATTCCTGGTCTTTAGATTGGCTAAAATGAGAAAATAATGATATTTTGTTTCAGGATTAGAAGTATCAATATTTGAACCTCTCTAATGTTTCTTTCAGTATTTTTTCCTCCACCTCAGTAAAAATAAGGCCAAAGGATAGACAGGCAGGCAGGCAGGCAGACAGACAAACACACACACACACCCAACACCATTTCTCAATGCATTTTTATTGATTTTTTAATTTTATTGCATGTCCTGGCAAACATAAGTGGCTTGTGGGTTTGCCTCTGGCTCACCAAAAGCCCATTACCCAAAATACCAAAAGACAAGCAACTGAAGCTTTAAAAAAAAAAAAAAAAAAAAAAAAAAAAAAGCATCACATCTATAAGAAAAACTTTTCAAAAACATTAATAAAGCATATAAAACCTTTGGCATTGACTTAATTTTTTACAATTATAAAAATAATAAAAAAATGCAACCTTTTAACATTCAACATCCTGCATACTATACTTTAGGGGAATATCAAGAAAACAAAAGGTAAATGGATTTAATGAAGTAAGTTCTAGTCTCCATTTCCATTTGTAATCAACTCCAAACAAAAATCTATCCATTCTTCAGCTAACTGTACTGAACTGAGGCCACAAGAACTCCATTAAGCCCACGCCCCCTCTGTCTGTCTTAATATTCTTTCGCCCCTCACGCTAGCTACTCATACACTCCAAAAACGTAAGTCGCCACCAGGATGTGAGGCCAGTAGTTGTGCCTCACTTTGGCTCATGCCAAACCCATGATACACAGTGAAGGAATTTCTGAGTCCTTAGTGCCACCTGAAGAGTGCTGAAATAGCTCAGAGGATGTCCTAGGTTTATTCAAACACTCATGATAGCCCAGGAAGCCATTTGCCCTCCTAGCATTGCCAAGGCATGGCTTTCATTCTTCCTGTTAATAGGTTTTCAAACCTGCATGCTTGTTCCACGTATTAACAGTGCTTATTACCATTTATGCAAAATAAAACTTTGAAATCAAGGACTCACTCTCTTTAACATACAAAACTAAAAAATAAAAAACAAAAACAATTTTTCCCTTCCCCTCATCTTACAGTAATGGCATTTTAAAATTTGACATTGTAGTCTTACTAAATGGTGTTTCCAGGAAAATATAAAAACAATAATAATAACAAAAAAAGTTTCAACTCTGGTTCTGGAAAACCCGGTATCCCAAGAAGAAAAAGACAGTGAAACACAAAGTATGCACGTTCACACGCAAAACATATATACAGTTTTCAGATGAAACTCATATATATTTTTAAGCCACATTAGTCCTTTTGCACTTTAAAATAAAAATGGAAGCTTATGTGCAATGATAGCCCTTTACCAGAAGGCACGGCACGCTTTTAGAGCTCATTAGCATATATACAAAATACTTGTTTTATAGTTTGAAAAAAAGTATTTGCTACAAAGTATGTTTCTAAAAGATGTACAGCAATATCTCCATTTACACGTTTTTTCGGAGTCTGAAGACAACTCTTTGCTTATGTGGTTCAGGCAACATCTCCAATGGAAGGCTTATCCTCTGATCTGTCAGGACATTTTTATGTGTATGCACAGTCCAAAAGACAGGTGGACGGGAAACTGGGTTCTCAAAGTTACTTTCCAACAAAGTGAAACTATTATTGTTCAAAAAGAAAAGTGATATGGTGATACAACTGATGCTTTAGGAAAACTGATCTCATAATTTTATATTTTCCAGATCGCTGCTCCTGTTTTAAACCTTGAAGAGAGAGAGATCAACAAGCCTCTATATGCAGAATTTTATAGAACGTGAGGGTCATTAGAAGAAACATTTACCAAATAATACTATTTATGTTTCACAAAGTCCTCCAAGTATTTCAATTCATGGCTCACTGAGATCTCTTACTGTTTAGTGGAGATTCAATAACTCTGTATGATTCCTGTTTTTCCTGGATATTCTTAATAGACATTAAAGCTTTATTGCAAGAACTAGACAGATGGCATTCATCCCAATCAAATCAACCTTAATTCTAACAAGGGGAGCAAATGTGTCATTGAGTTAATCAATCTAGTAGTGAAATTGGGTTTACAGGCATTTGTAAACGCAGCTAATGCTTTGCCCATAAATACTGAGAGTTAAGGTGTCTGGCATTAAATTTGAGGAGATTGCTGAAATACTCAGACACGTGATACCAGGTGTTAGTTAACTGGCTTCCATGACTTTTTAAGAATTTCAGCCATGACTCACATTCCCCAATCCCAACCAAAAGCAAGACAGAATATTTCCTTTCCTATGGTGAGTGATAGTGTGAACATGAACTTTTTCTTGTACTTGAACTAAATCACCCCAAAGGCAACCACTATCAGTAGTAGGGATATCAGTAACATAAAATATACCAACATAGAGAATCGTGTACATATGTATGTATACAGTCTCACCCATGTAATAACAAGCAGATCTAACCAAAGGTTTGATGTGGCATGTGTTTAGCATCCAAAGAACTGAAGGCACCTACATGTCACTGTCACTCACATGTCCTATCAAGATCTAGATACCTATTACCATACATGGCTGGCCTTGAGAGACGGGGTATAGATAAGCCATCCAAAAAGTAAAAAAAAAAGAAAAAAAAAAAGGCAATAAGTGCAACTCAATTTTTTTCCTTTAAATTACATTTTAAACAATACTCAATGCCCCCCACCCAAAAATATATACTGTATATTTATATATTTATATATATAGTCTTAGACTATAAGGGTGAAAATGCTTTATAAAAGTCAAGGAGAGACCTCTGCAGCTTAAGGAGACACCCACTGCTTTTTTGCTCACTTCTACCTAGCCACGGCAATTTCAGTCCTGCAAGCAAGAGATCTGAAGGCTTAAAGCCAGAATCAGAATCAGATGCCAGGTTGTACATTAGGTAAAATGTAGCCTCTACCTTCTCCTTCCCTTAAGAAACCTGACTGAAAAGAGGAAGGAGAGGAGCTAGGGAGAATGCTTGGCTGGTCAAACAGTGGTGGGGTTAGCGGGTGGGAAGACAGAAAGAGCTCGAACCGCAACGCTCATCTCACTCCCCCTCCTCCTTGATGCGCTGCTGCTTGTTGCGACGAGCATCCATGTCAAAGTTGAAGTCATTCCACTCATCGCGGGGTGGGAAGGAGATGGTCTGGCGGAGGGTGAAGCGCACAGCGTCAATTACACGCTCGCCCCGGGTCTCACTGGAGCCCACACTGACTGTGGAGGTACCACTTGGGGTCCGCAGGAGGTGGGGAGGGGACGAGAAGTCGTGGAGCTGCCGGTGGTCCAGGATGCCTTTCCAGATGGCATGTCGGAATTGCTCAGGGATTTTTAGACTTGCCAAATCCTGTGCAATAGGGAAGCAAACCAGGAAGAATTAAGACAAAGAGACAAACTGACATTTAGTCCACACCATTCTGTCATTCCCCAATGCTGGGCTTTAACTGACCTGCATTTACTGAACTCTAAATTGGAAAATAAAATTAGCTCTTTATTAATCTTTGGCATATAGGTAACCAAGCACAGATATACAGGCTTGAGGTCCCATCTCTTCTTGTAGGTAGCATTTTACTTATTCTCTATTGGTCTCAGTTTCTTCAGTGGTACAACAGAGGTAATATTTAGATTAGAGAACACAAATCCCCAAACAAAAACATCAGATAAAGGAAACTTCCAACTCTCAAATCTACCTCGCTCTAATCACTGGAAGAAAGATATTAATGGAATGCCACCACTTCTCAAATGAGGATATGGGAACAAAAGATTACTAACAGATATTGAACACTTTCGACATGCCAGAGGTTGAACTAATTATTTTTTATTCATGATCTCATTTAATGCTAAGATTAGTGGTAGATATTATTCCACCTATTTTATAGACAGAAAAGCTGAAGGTCAGAGAGGTTGATAATTCTAAAGTTACACAATTAAGTGAATGAACTGTGGATTCAGGACCGCCTCTGAGCCTAAAACTGCCCTAATGGCCAAAAGGTCTCTTGGTGTTTGGATAAATCAGGGTATCAAAATACAGAGTACGTGTCCATGTTCTGTGGTTGGGGGTAGAAGGCATTACAAAGATGACTGATCTTAACTAACTGTGGTAGCATCTCTGTTTACCTGCACTAGCTCCTCATTAGTTTGTTTTAGTGTTGGCTCGCGTTTTTTATGGAGCAGTATGGTAGGTAGAAAGAACATTGTGCTTAGAGTCAGAAGACCTCGACAGAAGTTCTTATTCTGTCACTCACTGGCTCTAGACCTTCATTAAGTCACTTATTTTCTACTGGCCTCAGTTTCCTCTTTGGCAAAATGGGATGCAATTCCTTTTTAGGTCAACACATACTGTGGACTCATATGCAGATGTGGATATGAAAGTATTTTGCAAATTATAAAGCATACTATGTAAATCTTAATCATCTGAATTATTACTATGTTATACCATGATTAACCCATCCTTGCATCTTAGAGGGAATACTTATAACACCTCCAAAATTTAACCATATTCCTTTTCCAGGGAGGTATGTGAAGTAACTGAGACTGGTGTTGAGAGACAAGAAGAAAAGGAGGTGTCTACTTCCAGTGATGAGCAGGAAGAAGCTGAAGTGAGGATGCGGAAATTAGATAGCCTCCCAATATTTCCTAATTTGGAAATGTGTAGTGTGGGTAGTCCAATTTCATGTGCAGTGTGGGTAGTCCAATTTGTACATACAGTACAAATGGGGCAGAAAGCCTCCCACGGCCCAATCCCTTAGCTATTGCACTTGCTCTCGGCAGGGTCTGGCAGCCAAGCCACCGGGGGCATGAATGACTAAGAAGCCAAGGAAACAAGAAATAAATGGACAATGTTTCCACGCTAGTCTATATAAAATAGATAACTAACAAGAACCTACTGTATAGCACAGGGAGCTCTACTCAATACTCTGTAGTGGGCTATATGGGAAAAGAATAAAAAAAAAAGAGTGGATATATGTATATGTAAAACTGGTTCACTTTTGTTGTATACCCAAAACTAACACAACAGTGTAAATCAACTATACTCCAATAAAAATTTTTTTAAAAAGTATACAGTATAAAGAAGTTATTCCACAAATAGATAAGTGAGCATAGCTCTTTATGCTTCTGAAACTCCCGGTAAGTCCAAAACTCTCTGTACACTAGGCTCCATTAATCTGCATTACTCTCTGGATAGATTTTAACTTATACTGACAGGTGAGAAAGCTGTGGCCCAGAGCCTGGCCCAGGACCTAGCCAACACCAGCAGAGATAGATTTGTGGAGAGCATCAGCAGATCCTAGCAGCCAAAGGGGCACCCTGACATACTCCCCAGTGGGGACAGTGAGCCAGTTGAAGGTAAAACTTTAAAAATATAGGGAAGGGACAAATTTCCTGTTCCATCATGTAAGGCTCTCAGACACAGGGCAACACACTGTCTTGTGTCAAACTGCCTTCAATGGATGGACATCATTGTAAAGTTCTCTGAAACTTGTTGGAACGTACTCCTAAAGCTTTCTCTATAGCTTTTACTTACAATTTCTTCCCTCAGGGAGCAGCAGCCAGGGGTGACTGAGGGAGTGGAGAGGGGCGGGCATAGGGGCAGCACAGCATATACTTGTCACCAGAGGGCAGAGGTGTTCTCACGCTTGCAGGGACATCTCTAGCATCGGTGCTCAAGGGGGGGTGGGGGGCAAAAAGAGGTCCCAACTACAGAAGCGGCAGCAGAGACAGAGAATATCTTCTTCCACCAGCCCAAAGGGCCCTCTGGAAGCTAGAAAGGAGGATAGTGAACCCCGAAGACAGCAGCATAAAGAGCAGCCTGGGCGGAAAACCAGATTGTTGTAAACCAGAAAATGAGCTCCCACCCACGTGAACAGTAGTTCAAGAAGTGCTGTAGGAAGCAAGAAAATGTCCCCTCCTATCCAGCTTGCTTCCAGGACTATCAGAGCCAGAAGGCAATGATTTTGAACCTAACTGGATTAACTGAGGCCCAGAGAAGCAAAGTGATAACCCCCAGTTCTCATTACCACTAAGAAGCATAGTTGGGACTCGAACCCATGACCAGTGATCTTTCCCAGTGATCAGGGATGGCTGGGCCCTATTCTGGTAGAATTGACCATGAATGAACATATGGTTCTAATCGAGAGGCACAGCTCAATCCTCTGTGACATCCTATTTTAAAGAAAGGCAGAAAAGGCCAATCAATAGAGTTAAAGACTGGAAGCTTACATCTCAGGGTTCTATTCCTGGTTCTGTCATCAACCCATCATGGCAAATGACCATACTATCGTCTCTCCATGTTTTAAAGTGAGAATAACATCTCCTGATTCCTGCTATCCTCCCTGGGGTCTGACACCAATTAATGAGAACAACCAAAAAGTGCTCTGAATTCTTTAGAGATCATACATTCCTTGAAGGTGGGGATCAGATCTCACTCCCACTCTGCATATAGTATGCACACAACAGACAACTGCTGACTGATCAGAGAAGCTGAGGACCACTGATCCTGAGCTTCTCATATGTAGAGGCGGAGGCCAGGGAATCTTTCTAATATGGTTATGGGTCCCAGCAAAACTGAGGACTGGGGGTAGGACAAAAAACACAGGGGATTCAACTACAAGGTGAATGTCACCAGAGGGAGGAACTTAAGGAATAAAACTCAAGAGAAAAGTCTAACGGTTACTTACATCCATGGAGTAATGCTCAATCTGATAGATGGTAGTCAGCCCCTGGGTCGTGAAATAGTCCAGACATGATGAACAGCCCAACCTCGCTAAGAAACTGCAGAGGGAGGAGGGAAGAGGAAGGAGGAAACAGAAAAAGAAAGTTCACCCCAACTGCATTGGCAAGATAAAGGAAAACCCAACATTTTGCCCTGGGATGCCCTACATAAGAGATTAGGGGCAGATAAAATATATGTGGGGCCTTGGGTTGGAGGTCTGGGGATGATTAGGGACACGAACTTTAGGTCTATAAAGTTAAAATCAACTGTTTAAAGATGCCTGCAGAGCAGAGATTTTCAAATGGTGACTGGTGGAATTCTAGGGGTTCCGTATCAGTGTCTTAGGAGCCATTGCAGGGGGTGAAAGGAAGGAGTCCAGTGCTCAGGTTTCCAGCCCTCTTGCCTCCTAGCTCTTCACTTCAAAAAGAGCACCTCTCCTTCAATTGTTTATATCTGGGGTTTCTGAGAATGGCTTATGTGGCTAAGAAAAAACTGTAGGCCACTCTACTGTGAAGTCACTCATGCTTTTTGCTTGGTGTCCTCATCAAAATACAGACCCGCTCCTTTCTGGCTCTGGTCTCAGATCGGTGATGCCACCACCGTCCCAGAGCCAGATGCTGGATGCTGAGCCATGCACTTTGCCATCTCTCTGACACGGCTAGTACTGTTGCATCCATCACATGGGAACCAACACGTATTATTCCAGCAGCCAAATGAAAAAATCATTCTGCACACGAAGCAGGGCGCTAGGCATGAAATTTGGGCACCGATGCTTGCCTCTGCTGGAAACAGAATTTTCCAGACTTCATGCCTTTCTTTCTTCTGGCTATCTGAACTCCCTTTCCTGGAATGTCCCCAGTTCCCATACGACAAAGCAAAAGAGGCCATCAGGTTCTTGAAAGTCTCTGTCATTTTTACTAACATTCCAACTTTTTTATGGACATCCGACTCCAAAATAATGATCCCATGGTGGCTGAGAGCTGTGAGGCCTAGAGAGCAGGAAAGGGAGCGAGATAGCAAGTTGAGTGCCCATTTGGGAACCCCAGCCCTGAGCACCAATTTGAAGGCCACAGCTTATGTAAAAATGTGATGGAGGAGGGGGGGAGTAAGTGAAGATGGGGGAAACAGGCATGAAAAATTATATGCCTATCAACTCACATTTTCACTTTTTCCCATGCTGATTGTTGTGGTTTACTTTGATTAAACGCTGCTGATGACTCCATAGATCAGAGATAACAGTGGCTGAACTTCCACCACTGGGCTGCTTTGCTTTCTTTCCAACTGTGCTATTAACTTTGACGGTGTCCACCCTCCACCACCCAGAGATGCTTAGGACAGGCCCCCAGGGGCACATGCTGTGGACTCACCTGACAAGGCTGCAATCTGTGGGGTACGGAGGTGGGGGGGTGCAGTGGGAGGTGGATGGCATGGAGAGAGGGGGAGGGAGGGCCTGGGTGGGGCTGAGTCCATTCATGTCTCCAGCCATTGGCATGTGGGTGCCCATCATAGGAACTGAACAGAAGCAGGAGGAACAGAGAGGGTTACTGCCGTCATCACATACCAGCATCCCAGTGGTCCATCTCGCCTGGCTTAATGTTACCAAGGACCTAATCTACCAGCCTTCCTTTTCAGTCTTATCACTACACCCCTTTAAGCACCCTACATCTCATTGAACAGAACAGTCACCAAACTCCAAACTAATTACCTACTTCTTGACCTTGGTACATTCTCTTAGGACGACCTCTTCCCACTTTGTTCTCTACTTCTAATGCTCTGTCCCAATTGCTTGCTGCTCCTGGTGTTAATACAGTCCTTCTTGTATTTGTCTTCATGGGTTATATTTCTGTCTCCCTCACTAGGCTAGTCTCCTAAAGCATGGAGATTAGACCGTATGCACATCTGGGTCCCCACAGACCCGAGCACAGTGCCTGGCACAGAGCAGATGCTCAGAAAACTTAAGTGAACAAACCTTTGAATGAGAGAGGGACCTTTGGAATATTGGTTTGGGAATGGGGGGATTTATTGCAATATTTGTAGGGAACCAAATGCCTCATAAGGAAAGATGCAATGAAAGACCCCAGCTCTTTTTTCTGGTCCATTTCAGGATTATATTTGGGAACACCACCAACTTGGATTGGTTTCTTACTAAACCATAAACTGTAAACATTCACTTATAGAGAAGAAAAGCTCAATACCAATAATATTTATGAAACAAATTTTGTCTTCAGGTAAAAAAAAAAAAGAGCGAAATAACGTATCTACAAAAAGATGAATGTAATTTGCCTCTACTTCAGTGAACAGTAGTGTGCCAAAGGGGAAAGGCCTCTGCCACCAGCTACCCAGCTAAAGAGCATAGGCCTAGCATGTCTTATCGGTTTCCCTCTGACTCTCCTGATGCCATTAGAGGAAAATTATGAAGCATAAATAAGAAAAAGTAAGTAAACTGGAACACAAATGTGAAGGATCATTACCACTACCACTGTTTTGTCATCTCAGGAAAAAGCGGAGGACTCTAAGACGTCACCAGAAAGAAAGCAAAAAATAAATGGTTCCTTTCCCTTTTACTCTCGAAGCAGCAGACCTGCCAAAGGGTCAGGTTTAGAGTCTTAGGATGTATTTGTCACGAGTGAGAGAGCAGTCTGGCTCTAATGTCTTCCTTGTCATACCAGGTAACCAAACCTCATACAGCTCTTATCTCATTAAAATCTAAACATGTGCTATCAGAACCAGAAAGAGTCATAATCTTAGCCTCCCTTAACTTCTTTAAGAAAAACCCGGTCTCTTCAAGGCAACAGTGAAATGCAAGTGTAAAGCCTTGATCAAAATAATGAACGATTTCTAGGACAAGACTGAGGCACTGTTTTATGAGGGTGATTACAGGATACATGGCTTTTTCATCCCTTCTGCATTTAGGCTTTTTCATCCCTTCTGCATTTTTACCATCTTTTTTTCCTTTCAAGTTTGGGTATCCACTCTGCTAGGTTAAGTTCTAGGGGACAAGCTAATTATATTTACAGCAAAGCTATGCACCAATCATCATCCGTGTCGAGGCCCGATTCTCACATTGTCTCTTATAGTTATACTTAGTTGATGTGAGGAATCTGTGTGTGAATAAATAAAAGGGAGACTCCTTTCCCTATGTCAATTCCTTAATAACTGTGTATAGGATGGAATAGATGAGTTGAGAAGCCCAAAAGTGTAGGGCCACAGACGCATAAACTTGTTAACTGTGCAGAGTGATAATTTTGTGAATGGAAAACTGAGCATTAGAGCAGAGAGGTGACTCATCCAGAGTTATGCAGCTAATGCTGCAATAGAGTCCAGACTAGGATCTATTTCTCTAGATTTTAAGTCCACCACACTATGCTACTTCCCACAAGTTGGACATATTTCCTTTTGACTATCTCAAAGAATGTAGAAGGTGGGTCCCCATCCAGGTTGGTAGGAAGTGGACTGTTCTTTTTCACAGAGATCCTTATCCCTACTAAAGGAACAGCCTTCTCTGTCTCTACCAGTGTGCTCTGTAATGAACCATACATCTTAAAAGTGAGAAAAAGTTCACCGTGAGAAATTTAAGCCACTCAACTTGGATCTGTCCTGTCTACTGTGCCTCTCCCGTAGCTTCAGAGCAAGCTTTCCCCCCATCCCAGAGCAAAGTCTTCCCCTACACTAGCCCTATGGGTCCTCCAGCTGCAGCTAAAGGGAGATGCTCTTACTGTTGGCTCCCATGCCATCGGGGATGGTGGTGGGAGTGAGGGTGTTGCGCTGCTGAGGGTTGATAAGCTGGCTCACGGAAGGCAGCTTGTTCATGCTGTTCATTTTGTTCAGAGGTGGGGAGCTGTTACCGTAGGAAGACTGAGACTGCATCGAGGTCCTGGGAACACAAACACGGGAAGGATGGTGAGCACAGGACGCTGAAGAGTGGGGACTGGTCATTTCCAACAGGTCTCATATTAAAACATAGCCTTAACTGTACACTTGCAAAAATATTCCTCCAGAACAATGACAGGAACTTATTTGTGCTTCTATCTGAGAATCTCTCCTACCTTGGCAGGGATCACAAGGCTATCATCAGATCGTGTGTTTCCTACATGAGTAGAGGACAAAGCTGAATATCTTCCTAAAGCATCTCCTTTGTGAGACGGGAAATCATTGCATCTTCTTTTTCCCTCTATTGTTTTCTCCATCCCTTTCAATGTGAAAATCAATAAGGGAAAAGAACTGAGTGAAGACCCAAAGGCTTATGAAAGACATGGAGACGCCATGCTAAATTGCAGCTGAGGCGTTTCACCTATAGCTTCCTAGGCCATTTGGGCATATACAGAAAATAACCACAAAGCCAGTCAAACAGGGCGTTTGGTAGCACAACCTGCTATCATGCAGAGGCCTCAACACGGAAACACGCTTTCTCAGCTTAGCTGTTCATGGGCCATGAGGGAACCCATCGGAACGTCAATAGCCTCTCTACACAAGGGGAACCCAGGAGTCCAAACACCTGTTCTGTTAAGTTTCCACAAGTCTCTTGAGAGACAAAGAAAAAAAACAAACAGTTTTCCATTCGGCATTACTTCAGTTTGTAAATTTACTAGAATTGGTTTGTCATACTATGTATTATATTACATACAACATTCCCTATTCAACTGCCATGCCTGACTTTTCCCTTGAATATAGAACTAGTGATATCTACTAGAATCGGGGAAGGATACAGAGTCAGATAAACAACGTTTAAGTCTCCCTCCAGCATATGTTAGAAAGCTATAGGTCCCTGTGCAAGCCAGTAAATATCCCTCATCAGAAAACTAAAATAAATAAAATAAATAAATATAATAAATATATAAATTTATTATAAAATTATAATAAAATATATATACTATATATTATATATATATAATATATAAAATATATATAAATAAAATAAAATAAAATAAGAACTTAAAATATATACACTTACTGCATGAGTTAGATGCTAGAGGTGGGAAAACTAATAAGAAATGATCCCATCTCGGAGAAGCTCATAGAGTAGTGGATACATTGGGATAACAATCCAATCTACCTTGTAGGGCTATGGTGAGAACCAAAAAGATAAGATGAGGAAGAACTGTACACACTGTCAGGCATTTACAGTGAGTCATTATTGTGACCAGAGAATGAAGATTGGGCTGAGCATGTAAAAGGGGAAAACCTCCCCGTTTACACTCCTCAAATAAAAGGTATTATTTTGTTCCTATTTGTCTCCTCCCTGCTGCAGCCATATTTTTATTAGAGAAGAGAGGAAAAATGTTTCTTTGAGTTTTATTTGCTTGTGTGTGTGTATGTGTATCAGATTTAGGAGGCTCTGTAAATGAATCCAAGTTCCAAACAAACATGGTATAATAATGTTTGAAAAAATAACAAGTGGCTCTAACACCTGAGTGCTACAGTCGTGCTAGGCTTGGACTTCAAAGCTGCCGCTCTGCATTCTCCATAATTACACAAAACAGGGAAGGCTCCATTCCGTATCACTGAAGAGCCACAGCTAGAGGAATTCAAACCATATGCTATATTTGCATAAATGAACATGACAATTAATGTGCAATTGACAATTCAGCTGCATTTTAGAATCACTGTCTTAAAGTAGGAGGGTATTGATTTCTCACTTTAGCCCTTCTCAAGAAGACAGGTTTAGATCCATGTTGTATAAATGGGTGTTTATATAATAAACTCTCCCAACGGTTAGATTCTTCAGGTTACCAAGCTCTCCTTTATCCATTTTCCAAATGAGTCTCACATCTCGTGGAGGAGGACATGGGATGGCAGGGTAGGGATGGGCAGAAATGATTATGCCTGTTGTACAGATGGGTAAATAAAAGACTCTGAGAAAAAATGTGCCTAAGTCACACATTGTTAAATGATGGGCTGAGAGGTCTCTTGGCTCCTAGTCCAAGAGTTTTTCCTTTCATTCTGTGACACCTTCCCAGAAGTAAGACAGTGGAGTGCAGTAGGTTACATCAAGAAGTGGGTGAAGTAGTAAGAGGAAATAGGAGACCAAGATGGAACAGGGAGCAAGGGATATAGTAAAGGGAGACCGAGCTATCCTCAAACCCACTCCATCCCTGTGTAGAAGCCTTGCATAAGAGTCAGCACATTTGAATACACCTAGGAACCTCTGTAAGTCCACATCAAAGTGCAAGAATGTTCAGGGCAAGGTGATCAAGAGAAGCTTTGCTAGGTGCTTCTTCCTCTACCTTTGCCCACCACAAAGCAACAAAGATGCCAGGTTACCCAGACTCCAGAGGCAGGTTGGTCCTCTGTAACCTAAAGAAATGTCTACATATCTCTCCCATCCTCGCAAATCAGTCAAATGTACAGCAAGAGCTAATGGAAGCGTTGCTTGAACCATTAATGCCCACCACTAGGAAAGTAAAAATGTATTTAAGAGCTATGAATTTTCCCTGGACCCTCAATTATAGTGAATGCCTTCTTCCAAATCCTGTTACAATTCCTTTCTCCTGTTTTTGGTGGTCTTTATTTTTGACCATTTTATTAGTTCATTTATTTTAAGCCACTTAAATTATTGTTGAGGAAGGTAGGTCACAAACCATAGACAAACAAAGAAGGAACATAAATTTTGGAGCCAATCGAAATATTAGAGTTCACATTCTCGATCTGACACAAATCAATTAAGTGACTTTGGGTATTACATAGGTCTCTGGAGTCTCATTTACTTAATCTGTAGAACAGGCATTACACTCACTCCAGAAGACTTGCTACGAAGATTAAATGAGATTATGTAAGTGCCCTGGACATTGTCCTACAATTTGTCCTAGAATTCCACCAAAGGATTCCTTCTTTGGCCTTAAATCTTCCATTGCTAATGAAAAAGCAACTCTCTAGTGGAATTTGGCAATACATCAGGGTGAATCTATTTTACCAAACCACTTTTGCATGGCGGGATCCGAGAAGGGAAAGGGATATTGGGGGTAGAGCAAAACACCGTGGATATGGGGCAGGTCAGAAAAAGGGAAGACATGAACATGAGAAAAGGAATTGTTCCTCCTCGAAATTTTGCCCAGTACCTCCCCACATGTAACTTTTCTCTCTAGCTGAGGAATCTTGCTTCTAAAGACGAAAGGCAGCGTTTATTCTCCAGCTAAATCAACTGTAATTATAAAATATTTTCTATCAGTTCAAATGTATGCATTTATATAAACATCACTATAAACACATTAAAAACTTCCATAAAAATAGGGTGAAAGGGAAAAAAAACTTCCAGAAGAAAAAACACACATTAAAAAATTAAACATACTAACCCTTTAAGGAATTTGTGAATTCCTTAAAAGGGATTAGAAAGTTTTTAGATTAATTGAAAACGGTGCCAATGTAACAGGATCATCTGATTTTACTATTATACTTTTATCTAAAACATAAACATGTTTTTTCTTAAGTATTTTTCTTGTTTTCCTGAAGTATTTTTCTAAGTGACTATATTAGTTTTATTTGGAACGGTGGTTTATGAAGTTTTTAAAACTTGTTACTCAAAGATCAGAATGTATTGTAACTTTTTTAAAAACCTGTGCACAACAGGTTCCACTGGATATTTCCTAACACCAGTGTCACAGAAGCCAATTTATTTAATAAACTGGAATTTGATTTAAATTTCTTCTAGTGAACTTGGCAACTGAAGATATAACTCAAGGCTTATTCAGAGATGTGAACAAATGATGCTGTAGTGCCTAGCTCTTTATGATGAAATTAAACATGCACAGGGCTAAAACAAATTTTCAAGTTAGCATGGGCATTGAAATTTACTTTTAGGACTGATGACCTTGATACAGAGTATCTTAAATAAAAACACCAACTATGACAATAGTGTAGACAGAACCAAAGTGACCTATTCTTGTTCTTTAGACTTACACATGGTACTTCAGGCACTTAAATGAAAATATTCTAGCATTTAAGGAATTTCAAAAAGCAAAAGAGACAGAAAAGAAAAACTGCGAGATAAACCAAGATGCAAAAGTTTATTGAAAATTAAAATCACACATCCATAAAGCAACAGCCTCAATAACAAGAAATCATTGCTGTGGTGACAAAGAATAAAGAGCTGGTGACCTGGTGTGGGGAGTAGATTTTTTAAGTCTTTATACTATTACTTTAAAATATGATTTAAAATGGAAATAGATTCTCTAAAGTCTTTGAACCAAAAAAGAAAAATTATCTACTCTTCCTGTCTTTAATTCTTAGGCCAGGAGTGTTGATTTAAAAACGTGTCCGCTTGGACATCACTTAAACAAAGTATAAGTGTCCTGGACACGGCAATTTGAACAGTGTCAGTGATATGGCTGATTTCATGGTGCTCCAATCAAAGGAGTTAATTATAGATTTGGTGAGAGGACTTTGAATTCCATGGTGGACACGGAAGAATGATATATGACTGCCTGAAAGAATATTACTGGGGTAGTTTTACCCCCCTCTTAAAATGACAAAAGAGGTTTACCTGCCTTGGGGTCCAAACACAAATTTTGGAGGGTTTCCAAAAGCAAGGAAGACTATCACATCAGATGCTGACATGGGGTGGCAGTGGCAGGACCTGACACAGAATTAATGAGCTTTTTACTACATATGAGGGGAGGATACTGGTAATGCAAGTTCTCAAAAAGAAGAAAAAATCATTCCCCGCAGTGGCTACTCATGGTAGTTATTACCTCTCTGTCCAGCAGTACACTTGACACCTTAGCTTGTTACTATTTGCAGTATCATTGCATGACCAGCATTAAAAGGGCCTGAGTCTCTCAGTCACCTACAGTTTACTTCTGCCTAGACAATAACCACCTTTTTTTTCTCCTTTTCTTAAAAAGACATCTTAAGTTTGAGACCTGCTCAAAAGCTTCTTCATGAGTTTTAGAAACACAACAGAAGGTAACAGAAAAGGGTTCCAATAAACATCGTAATGCCCCTCTTCCCAACCTGAGCTCCTCCCTCCCAAGAAACAACACAAAAGCTCACAGACAGACACAGGGGTTCCTGATGGACCAATGCTAGATCTAAGGATACAGAATCTGCAGAAAATGTCCTTTCTTGTACAGTTTTGAGTCCCTTCAAAGATTTTCTTACTAGTGGCTGTGTGCCTTTGAGCAGTTGGGTCTCTGAGCCAAAGTGTCTTCAAGTCCTGGCTACGAGGGCTTGATACACACACACACACACACACACACACACACACACACACACACACACA
>NW_020837945.1:77717659-77778465 GCF_003676395.1 Aethalodelphis obliquidens
CACACACACACACACACACACACACACACACACACACACACACACACGGAAACACAACAAACACATACGCTCAAAATACAGAGATGGGGCTCTATGGGTACACTGATCGGTTTGGGGGGCTGGAATGTCTAAAGAAGACGTCAGATTGCCTCGGGCTTTCTCTCCGGGGCTCCACAAGCTCATTCCTGAAGCAGGCTGAAAGGAGACTGCAGAGAGGAACCAGAGAAAAGAAAAGATGAAGGCTTAGGACTTCATATATTCAAATCAACTGAATACAGAAACACATCCTTCTACCTTCATGATCATAGTATAGTCAGAACAGAATGCCACACGGCTATTTTTGTTCCTTCCTCTTTACCTTCCTTTAAGATCACTCAGAGATGACTTCCCAAGACTTTTATGAAGAAGAAATGAGAGAAGGCAATGGTAGCTATCTAGAACTATTAGAATCACCTGTGGAACTTTTAAAAAATGCATTTTCCAGGATCCTTTCTGAGACCAGGCTGGGACCCAGGCATACGTACACTTTTAAGAAGTTCCACAAGTTACTTAGTTGAGGACTACTGAGACAAGGTAGGTCAAGATGCTTCGTATGGCGCTTGGCATATTGGGCTCAATTAATTGCAAAAAGGAATGCAGAGACAAGAAGTAACTTCAATCTTTTGTAAAATGTCATCTTCCCAATTATGATACCTCATTACTGTTCCTGTCTAGCTTAACTCTGAAGTATGAAGAAATATGATCTTATCAGTCTGGGGGCTGTGTCATCACGCCTTTGTAAAGAACTACTGATGAGCATTTTGCATGTGCCCAGATTGTGATGGATAAATATCATGATCCTTTCAGTCACAAACTTGGCCTAGAAATGCACATATCAAACTCACGAAAGCAACTTTTGCATAATGAAGAAATCAATTATGACACAAGGATGCCAGGGACAAATCCTCTTATTTTCCTAAGGGTTGTGCAACCCCACGAACTGTTTGGGAATCACTGCCCGGATGGCTTTTGAATCACATATGGTTACTCCTTGCAAAGGAACAAAGCAATTTTCACTTGTTCAGTGCTGAGATTTAGTAAGCCATCTCACCAGCAAGAATTGGGATCATCTTAAAGAAGATGCCAGAATACAAATTAGTAGGGAAGCAATTTATTACCAACTAAAGAACAATGGCTTCGACTTCTCGTGTGGATATTACGTTTTGGGGCTTCTCTTGGACCAAGGATTGAATAAGACAACATGCAGAAATCATCCTTCACTTATGAAAAAAATGCCTGGACCAGAGAATTACACACTGAGACTAGAATTGAGACAAGTTCTGCGATGAGATGTGAGAAGTTAGAAAAGTGATTTAATCTATCTGAATTTAATTAATCTGAGGGTGTTTTTCTGCATTGCCAATTCAGAGCTAATAAATCTCTGTCCTGACAACTTCCTAACATTTTCGTGAAGTTCTAAACTAACTGTGTAAACTGTAAAGGCTTGTGCAGTGCCATGACCTATAAGGTTGAACCCCATGAAACTGCCCATATTTACCTTTTTTTTAATCTATGAAACTGGCAATTTCAAACAAATATTCTGGAAGTGTGGAGAATTTCTAAGTCAGACTTAGAAATACGGTATTGGTCATATCTGTCAGTGAGAGAGAGAAAGATTTGTGTCTTCTGCTTTCTTCTACATTGATAATTCTGAAAATATTACTTGCTTCTTTCTCAGATACATGAATCTGAGGAATAATTATCAACATTCTTGAAGAAAATCGTAGCCAGATGAGCTTAGAGAAATAGGACTTTACGCTGAAACCACAAGGGTAAATACCAACTACCTGATACAGGGACAGAAAAATGGGAATGAATGCTTGCTTTGTGTTTTCTTATTATGACTTTCTTAACTAATGAAGCAGCCCAGAATATTGTAAAGAGCTATGTCTTCCAGATCTGATTCTAGTCTCAGATTTATTATGAACTGGCTATGAAATCACAGGTGTAGTTCATTGGGCCTCAGTTTCCCCAGCTATAGCACAACGGGGCTAGAACCATAGTCTTAAAGATCCTGTTCTGCTCCAGTATTCTCTGACCTATATCATGGATACTAATAAGCTGCAATCATCAAGTGATCATAAAGGAGAAGGAAACACTAAGAGCTCCTCAGGATGTCATACATTTGTATTAAAATCAAAGTACATCTATCCTGTAGAAACTTAAAAATAATTCTCCAGAGTTGGGTTAAGTAAAATTTTAACAAAGTAATGCTGCTCTCAGATCAGATCTTATCCAAGAAGGAGGGTAAATTACAGAAGAAAAAAAATGAACAAGAGATAGTATTGGTCAAAAGTACACATGTCAAAAGATTGCTAAAAAGGTCTCAAGTGGCTGCTGCAAAACTGTCTTAAGAGTTAATGTCCCTTGAAAATATGATGGTAAGGAGTCTAGTGGCAAGAATGGGTCCAATTTTCCTCTCACTAGATTCTGGCTCCTATGGACGTAACTCCCTATGTTTATTCCAATGTGAGCAAATCAACTAAAATCAAATTTCCTTATAAATGGAATAAAGCCTACTTATAGCTATAACAACTCGATTCACAAAAACTCAGTGTAAGATTTATCCTCCAGAAAGCCTATGATCATGAAGGTAATTGTGAAGGAATTTTTGAATAAGGAAAACCATGCATAAATGAAAAGCAAGCAGTGAGAAAACATATAGTGAGGAACTAATAGAAGCAATTAAACTGAAAATATTTTATTGCTACCTCGTACAGAGTGTATTCTCTTCCCATTAATTTTCACTCTACTATAAAGAAAAGCATAAACTTGATTCCTTACCAGCATAAAATATTGATACTAAGTTTTTGCAAAGGAAATCACAGGCTATCATAGGCATTTTCCAAGCTGATGTATTCTTTTCAAATGATTGCCAGGAATTAGATTTCCAGTTTTCTTTGTCTAATC
Source organism: Aethalodelphis obliquidens (assembly GCF_003676395.1). Classification (NCBI taxonomy): domain Eukaryota; kingdom Metazoa; phylum Chordata; class Mammalia; order Artiodactyla; family Delphinidae; genus Aethalodelphis; species Aethalodelphis obliquidens. The sequence goes on from NW_020837945.1 coordinate 77,720,609, forward strand.
ATTCGTGCTCTTTCTTGGAGCTTTGTATAAAAATAAAAGAGCTGAAAAAAACTGAGCTGAAGAATACAGCAACTGGAGAATTTATATAAATGTATATCAATCATTGGAGGGAGACCCATGTATATATAATGTAACAAAGACATAATTAGACCAAATGTCTATATTTCGCAAAGAGTTCATTTTGCAGTCTGTTATATTTCCATGCACAAGTTATCACAGCTGAAGTTAGCTCTTATACACTGTGAGACAAGCACTCAAAAACATGCAATTATACATATAAATGGACATCACAGGAAACTACGGGGCTACAAATTCCTCGCTATTAATCTGTGACCACCACACATGCAGAAAAGTGAAAATATGTCTCTAAAATCTTTTGAGCTTCTTAAAATAATAATTTTAAGATATATTTTCTTCTTTGATGAAATAGATTGTTTTATGGAATATTAATTATAAATAAAACAATTTCCCTTTAGAGCAATGCAAGCCAATTAGGCTAGATAAGTTCTAAGCCCTGGATAACTCATCATCCAGGGACATGGGACTATATATCCTCGTGTACTCCATGTAAACAAACAAATGCACGTGTCTCCAACTGAAACAGATCATCTTGCCTTGTAAGGTCTCTAAAACTATGACAAAACTATTCCTTCTACTGTATAATCTATACAAGTTGTTTAAAATTGTCCTATGAACTTACATGATGCTGAGAATAAACTTCCAGAGATTTCTTAAGATTCAAAAGGTGTTCTTGTTAGGAATTCACCACCAAACCGTAAACTATAGGAAGGCAGGAACCTCATCTACCTCATCTCTATTTTTACTGCTTTCACGTAGCAGATCTTCAGTAAAAAGCTTATTACATGAGTCACGTCAACTATTCCAGTCTTAGCTGATGATGAACCGTACTTTGTGTCTAGATGGGCATGTCTTTTTCAGCCAGAAGAAAGACAAGAGAAGCCTCTGCTAAAGACTGCTGTTGTTTTGTTAGATACTGAGATGACACCTTAAAAAACTTCCTAAAAGCTTTTAATACCTCTCTACTTTAGAATATATAGATTAGCTTCCAGATACTCCTATCAAAAAATATGAACATCAAGAAGCCATGAAGGGGCCACTCTTTTATCTAGAAGAAGGATTGGCAAACTATAGTGAATGGGCCAAACCTGGCCCATAAACTAAGAATGGTTTTTACACGGTAGGAAAAATTCAAAAGAAGAAGAATGTTTCATGACAAGTGAAAATTATATGAAATTCAAACTTCAGTGTCCATAAAATAAAACTTTAGTGTAACAGCTGCTCTCATTTATTTACATATTGTCTGTGGTTTGCTGCTGTGCTTCTGAACCGGGGAGCTACAAGAGACCATATATATGGACCAGAAAGCCTACGATATTTACTACTGGTGCTTTACAGAAAAAAAAAGTTTGCCAACCCCTGTGCTAGAGGGTCAGACCTTTCAAACCACACCATTTAATACTGACAGAACTTTTCCTGTTAAAAAAGAGGCAGGAAATCACGGAGCAAAGAGTTCAGCATGATCTGCTATGGAGTAGTTCTTCTGAGGTCATTTTCGCTAAGCCAAACATTTCCAGAGTGAACTGGTGACGATCTGAGAGTATGTCTTAATAGCGTGACATGCGTATCTTGGAGAAGGCATTTATCCCCTTTGGGTTTGTAATTGATGCTACAAGTCTATTTCTTTGATTCCTCTTTTATGAGTTTATAAGAACTAAATCAGTTTTGCACTTGAATGCATTAATATATATTTCTATCTGATATCCTAAAGACTATATAGGATTGGCAATGGGAATTCTGTAACCTTGAATTCTAATTCTCCTTTGGAGTACCCTGTGTCCCCAAGGAACCGCCTGATTCAACTTTCCAGTCAGCCTTACTCTAAAACCTTATATTTATGATTTGCAAACTTTCGTGCCAGAAGTGAATGGTGAGATCTCTTCCAGGCAAAAAAGGTCTTAAATGCTCAAAGGGCCTGAAGTCCTTTAAAGAGAGAGCATACTTATTTTCTATTCCCCTGCTGCCCACCCCATACCTCACAGTCAGTAGGTATGGGCTCAGAGGATGCCTTCTGACTATCAGAAATGCAGTCCAACCTTCTCACCTACATTTATTTTGATTTAAAAAAGAAAAGCAATCTCTTTTTATTACACTTTCCATAGGTATCTCTCTAGAGTAGCTAATAATATATGAGAAAAGATCCACTATTTATTGCTCATTTACATTTCTATTGTAAAAGACAGTCTTTGACTTCGGCAAGATGGTTTGGGTTTATTTTTTTTTTGCTTGAAGAATAAAGTCAAATGCTTGAATTACTAAAATGAGCCCCAAATGTCTATGTTTTACATCTATCTGCAGAGACTCTGGCAATACTTCCAGTACAGACACAATAGTTTTTAAGCTAACAAGTGATTAGTCTTAACCACAGAAGGGTAAGTGTAAGTGGAGTCTCTTCTTTTTATAAGAGCTATTTTATTCAGGTTAGTCATAAAACAATGAACATAATCAAAGATCCAAGAATCTAGGTAAAAATTAACATGTAAATAGGTTGTATGTATATTCTAATATGGTTGCAAAATCTGGCCTCATTGACGTAAACACGTAACGCTGGAAGAAGACCTAGAATGGGGATGTTAAAACACGGCAATATGATGCCACTTTGCCCTCTGCATCCAGACGTTTGCTAAATGAGCATGCACTGGGACTCTGAATCCTCAACACAGCACTCAAGACACTTATAGTAAAACCTATGTGCTGTCTCTATAACAGTTTTCCCAAAAGCGGATTGTGTGCATCCCAGGAGAGGGACAAGATAGTCTATCGAGATGAGGAAGAGTACATGTTTTTAAACAGACACATTATTACTAGAATAGAGTGTGTACTCAAAGTTCTACTATTGATAGATGTGCTTGGATCAGAGGCGTAGAGAAGAGAACTAATTCTGTTAGTGTGAGTCTTTTTTGTAATTCACTTGAAATGGTTTGTATTCAACTTCAAAATATAGGTGGAACTTCTCAAAGGGAAGGTTATAAGAAACACAGAAGATTGTTGAAGTGAAAAAAGGTGTCCCACACCAGCCCGTCTGAACCTACCATATTCTGCTCACAACCTCATCTTTTACATCACCCAACCGTCACCCTGTTGCTGACCTGAATAAACAGTCATCTTACTCACATCTCCTAAAATGACACAGGGACACACTCACTGTTTCTGAAGTAAATGCTGGTGTTGCTGTTGCTGCTGCTGCCTGTATGTTTCAATCGTGTGCTGAGGAAGGTACTGCATGAGTTCCAGGGATTCTTTGATCTTCAGCAGCATTTCGTAAGTCTCACGGCCCCTCACCTATGTCAAAGAGCAGAAGAAAAGTGAAGAAAAAATGAAGAGCTGTAGAACTATCAGAAGTACAGTCAATGCTCATTATTCGTGGATTCTGCATGGACGAATTCGCCTACTTGTTAACATTTATTTGTAACAGGAAAAACAACACTGGCAGGCTTTGCAGTCATTCACAGACATGCGCAGAGTGATGAAAAGCTGATTCAACCATTGTGCAAGTTCCCAGCTGAGGGGGAAGAAAGTGATGCTCCGCCTTTTTGTTTCAGCTCTCATGCTAGAAACAGGTGTCCTTCTCATGGTCTAGTCAGGGCCACATTTTTCACTTTTTGTGGGTGATTTTTCCGTTTAAAATAGTTCCCCAGGGCAGCTGCCATGCTATCTCATGTTCCTAAGTGCAAGAAGGCTGTGATGTGCCTTATGGAGAAAATATGTGTTAGATAAGCTTAGATCAGCCATGAGTTATAGTGCTATGGGCAGTGAGTTCAATGCTAATGAATCAACAGCATATATTAAATAAGAAACACACATGAAACAAGGTAATGCATTGATCAGTTACTAAAAACATGACCAGAGGCTCACAGGAACCTAATCCTGTATTTCCTCTAGGAGCAATGATTCAGTATTTGCGAGTACAGTGTTCACAGTGACTTTATAAAGCATAAGTACCACAAATAACTAGAACTAACTGTAATTACCTCTAGAAGAACACAAGTTTTCAGTGGAGGTAAAATGTGCTTCCTTCTTTAAGAGAGTCTCTTAAAAGCTTTAAAAAGTCTGAGCAGCTATTTACAATAGCCAGGACATGGAAGCAACCTAAGTGTCCACTGACAGATGAATAAAGAAGATGTGGCCCATATATACAATGGAATATCACTCAGCCATAAAAAGAAATGAAATTGAGTTCTTTGTAGTGAGGTAGATGGACCTAGAGTCTGTCATACAGAGTGACATAAGTCAGAAAGAGAAAAACAAATACCATATGCTAACACATATATATGGAATCTTAAAAAAAAAAAAAAGGTTCTGAAGAACCTAGGGGCAGGACAGGAATAAAGACACAGACGTAGAGAATGGACTTGAGGACATGGGGAGGGGGAAGGGTAAGCTGGGACAAAGTGAGAGAGTGGCATGGACATATATACACTACCAAACGTAAGGTAGATAGCTAGTGGGAAGCAGCCGCATAGCACAGGGATATCAGCTCAGTGCTTTGTGACCACCTAGAGGGGTGGGATAAGGGAGGGTGGGAGGCAGATGCAAGAGGGAAGAGATATGGGAACATATGTATATGTATAACTGATTCACTTTGTTATAAAGCAGAAACTAACACACCATTGTAAAGCAATTAGATTCCAATAAAAATGTTAAAAAAAAAAAAAGTAATCCCAGTCAACAAACAAACAAAAATGTCTGAGCAGGACCAGGACTAGAGACAGGCAAGTGGAGAACAAAGGGCACTTGCCTGACCCCGAGAGTGAGTGTCTGTTTACCCTGTGCACCCTAGCACATCACCTGTCTCCTCCCTGAGCATGAGAGGCAGAGTTTGTCAGAATTCAGAAATGGAAAGATTTTCTCTACCTTTTGTTGGGTTAACTCCTACTAATCCCAGCTCTGGGATCATGCTCTTTGAGAAGCTTTTCCTGACCTCAGTCTTTGAGGCTGATTCTTCCATCCTTCCTATGTGCTCCCACAGTGTCATGTCTAGCTTTGCTGAAGCACTGATTTCATTGCATTATGCCTATTTGTCTCCTCACTAGAAGGCAAGATCTTGGAAGGTAAGAATTGTACCCTACCGATCTCTAAGTGCTCAGGGTCTCACATTACTGCCACTCAACAAAATACCAACCAAATTCATGGTAAATTAAGAGGTTTTTTTTTTTCTTTATACATTTCAGTTTGGCTAATTCTTCACTAGAAATAAGATGTAACAGAATACAGGGTATCTCCTCCATGAGTACAAACTGAAATTTCATGAGAAAAACAGCTCTTCCAGTGGTTTCTATCTCATCAGCTGAAAACATACTAGGTCTTTTGGAATATCTAGTGTAGCAGGAAAATGTTTAACTTAGAGTTCACATGTCAGTTTCCATATGTAGCCTGAGAAACAAGACACTGAGAATCTTAGCTAACTCACTGTCTAATTATTCTGCCAGCAAGCAGTCTAATTCCCTTACCCGACCTTCAGGGCCCGAAGAAGGAAGGGCAGCAAGCACAGCACACCCAAACCTGTGGCTTAGTGTTAATCCCAGTCAGATCTCCTGGCCTAGCTTGTCTGTGTCGCAAGTCAGTGTAGATGGCATCAAGAGATACACTGGTTACCCAAACTCTGCTGCCACTCTAGATAGCAAAGACCTAAGGTAATAAGAATTCGATGAACTACAACCACGGCCTAAAAAGGGGCACCTTGGTGACCTTGAGAGGGCTTATATTCCTTGTAGGAATGAAAAACACTCCTACACAATAACTGGGCCAAGTCTCTGGCCATTCCCATATAACTGAAGAGTCTGCCTGACTTGGCTTTCTGTCCTAAATTGGTATGACCATGCTGTCTAAAATCATCTTATCCCTCTTAAATAATGAAGTACAAATTAATCTTAAATATTGGCATAAGAAAAATTTTATTAGGAAGGTAGCTTTGACTGGGTGAGCCGTAAGTAGAAGAGCCCACACTGTTAATATGTTCCAGAACTGTAGAGGGAAGGAGTAATTTCCTAATTTTGTAAAAAATAAATTCTCTGTTTTATCTCACTAGTCTCCATGACCCTCTTCTCATTGTCACAGATAATCGAAAGATGACCTCAGAGTAAAACTCATTCAAAGAAGGTGAAAATGAAGCGATCATGAATACCCAAGGGAGACTCACTGGTAAGTATAGCAGTTCATCATCTGGGGATCTTCGTTTCTTGATGGATGTCATCTGGATGCCATGTGTATTTTGACGAAAAGCTGGTGGAGGAAAAATGCAAGTTTCATCCTGGGAACATTTCTGAAGCAATAAATACATTTATTACACAGACAGTAGCATGAGCAACACTTATGAGATTAGAATTTCTAGTTCTAAGCAGCCAGTAATTGGTGATGATTGCTTTTACCTTAGGTGTAAACCTAGCAATAATGAAGCGGGGAGGAGGGAAGGTGAGGGAAAACAAATGAAAGAAAACCCCGGGGGAGGTCGGGGAGGCTGGGAAATGGCCTCTGGCTTAAGTAGTGCTGCAGGAATCCTTGTGTCTTCCTGGCATGGGTCTGTGAACAGCTGTTCAGGAAAGGAAGATACATTGGTTTTGTGTTTTAGTTTTCAGGTCATTTATCTTCCAAGGAGGCAAATGCATGCTATAGAGGTTGTCTTGCCAGTGCATTCAGCCTTGTGAGTTTACCGTTCCGATGTCAGTATGTACATCGCATAACTTTTAATAAGCAGTCTCTCTTTCCAGGACCTCAGTTTTCTCTTTGGTAAAATGAGTGAATTAATCTCATAAATCCCTAAGGTTTCCACAATGTAGAAACTACACCCAGGATCCAGGGTATAGAGAGGATTCTCCTACCAGAGTTCAAATAATCGTTCTTACTGAAAATTACTGATTTGTTGGTAACTGAGGTGCTCAGGGAAGTGTATGGAGCTAGGCCAACAGACAGACCCAAGAGGAAAATAAGGGTGGAGATATAATTATGGATATTATATGTACTATTGATATGGTATATATAATATAAATCCCATACATATGATTTTTTGAGGAATAATTAGGGAGAAAAAGAGACTAACTGGAAAAGCAAATCACACTGAACAGCCAGAAGTTAATGGAGGTCAGTTGTTATAACACTGTTGTCCTGTAAAATGCGACAAAAATTTTTATTTCTTCTGCAGAATAATCAGTAAAAAGACTAAAACCTTTTTCATGATACAATTCATAGTGTGATGTTCTTTACAATACTTGCCGTAGTGATATCAGGCTTATGCAAGACACCTTCTACAATTATGTGTCACGCTTTAGTAGCTCGTGTGGATCAATGGTTTTTAAACGCTTGTTACCTGAAGAACCTCTGTTACCTGAAGGCCTCTGGGGACGTGTACCTCATGGGCAAGAGGTGGTGTGAGTGGAGCATGAAACCACAGCCCACCCCGACTCCTGCTTCTTCAGCTACAGCAGCTCTGCTTTGCATTTTGCATTCTTTGAAATATTTCTTTCATAAAAGCTTTTACTGCTTAAAGAGACCAGTTGGGAAACAACTGACCTAAATCATTAGCCTCACTATAAATGATGTAAGTGGTCCTACACATCAAGATTCAATGAAACCCAGATCTGCATATTTCCCAGACTGTGCTTTATAAAATGTGTTCTTAAATCTCACTATTCCCCCAGACTCATGAGGAAGGCAGGTGGCATTTTCAACCCTCATGCTCAATAATAGAAAAGTAAATGGATACCAATAGGCTAAGATACTGCTTCTCAAACTTTAATTGGCAACAGAATCACCTGCAGGTCTTACACAACATAGGTTCCTGGATCTCACACCCAGAATTTCTGATTCAGCAAGTCTGGGAACTAAGAATTTGCATTTCTACCCAGTTTCCAGGTGATGCTGACGTTACTGGTTTGGCAGTCATATTTGGAGCGTTGCTGACTAAGAAATCCTCACCGTGATGATTTGCTTTTGAAAAGCTATGGTGTACACCTGGAGTCCATTTCAGCGAGAGCTGCTCCCATCAGCTCTGGGGCCCTGGGTCATACTTGCCTCTAAAGCCCTTAGGTCTTATTCTGCAGCTTCTCAAGGATCACTCCCCAGCCCCCCTCTCTGGAGAAGACTGAACCCTACCCCATTTGGCCACTACAGCTACTTACGGCGCTTCGTACCATCACCGTTCTTTGTGCTGTCCGAGACTTGCTGCTTTCTGATACTGTCTTCATCTGCCTTCCTATCTCTCCCTGGGCAAGCACAGATCCGGGCCTCAAAACAGCGGCGGCCCAGGACTTGCCCACTAGGAATTAGAGAAGAGGAGAAGAAAGGGTTAAATGAAAAGAATTTGAAAAGACCCCTGCTGGCCATCAACCGTGCACCACCGCTACCAGCTCCCTTATGGCTGCTTTGAGGATGGGCCCCAAAGCATCTGGCAGAACACAAAAGTGCTTACACGCCATGAGCAACATTAGTAACTAGCATCCATTTGTTCTGCAGAGAACCTCCAAGCCATTAGCTGAACAGCTGTATTTAGCTACATATTTTGAAGGAAACTTGAGTTAAGCCAGTGGATGTCTCCAGATAAAATCCCCACAGGCAGCTCAGACTTATTCAAAGAAACTGTTAAATGCCCTTAGGGGCCACATGAAAACAAACACTGTCTAATCAGAAACTATTCCAGTCAAATGTCAAGAATTCAGGTATGAAGTGACTTGAACACCTTCCCAATTCTTTTTTTTTTCTCTTCTACCTTTACCCACCCCGTTCTGTCTCCACCTTCTTAGATCTTTTATGTAAGTGTTTGTAGCGAGGATTTAAAGCACAAAGGACAAAATCAAGGGTAGCTCTCTGCTGCACATGCAAAGGTAATGATAAAGCAAACACAATTTCACTTTGCCCTCTGCCCAGCGTTTCTATAGAATAACAATTCTGCAAATGCCACTTACTCTCTGGTTTCCAGAGTAACGATGATTAAAATTGGACGGCGGTTCATCCCTCCAACACAACTGCTGTTACACATGAAATTGTACAAGACTGTCGTGAATTCAGTGCCAACCTTAACACGGAGAGGGGGAAAAAACAGTCGGTGTTAACCATGGTTTGAACTGACGTTCTTTCTTCTCAGCTCTTCCTTCTTAGTTCTCACTTATTTAAACAACTCCACTTCTGAGGAAGCGATATGCTTTCTTCTACAAAGGCAAACTGTAAAATCCACAGTAGCTTCTTCTTTGCCTTGGATCTTGGGATGCTTAAAGCTAATATCTGTAACACTGGACCCTACCCAAGATGAGATAGGCTTTTAAAAAATAACGATCTTTGACCCTACATATTCATTGGCAAGCTGATCATATCACCTAATTCAAATAGGGTTCATCACATATACGAAAAGAGAGATGAAAAAATTACTAACTATAGCAGTAATGCTCCAGGGATATTTGCCCGAGGTGGATAAAAAACAGTACAACATATATGTGAATGTACACTTCTATGAAGTACACTCTGGACCTTAAAAGGTCCTCAGAATTAAATCATCTAGTCCAGAAAATGAATTTATGGGTGAGGCAATCTGAAGCCCAGAGATGGAGAGTTATAAGCTAAAGGTCCACAGAGTGAGTCAGCAATCGAAGAGTCTCTGTTCTCACCACCCCAGTGTTCTTTCTGCCACACCACTCTGCTTTTCTAACCTGCGAACCTGTACATTCAAACTTCAGCTAAGAGTTCCATCTTAGGGTCTCCCATTTTCAGGCCAGTGTAAAAATACTTGTATCCAGTACTCGTGTACATCCACTACTAGCTGAATTGCCAGTTAAGATCTCTGGATAATAATGCCACGTATAAACTCAACTGTAGATTCAATTATTGTCTGCCTTTAAGATGGGAACATGGGCACAGAGCCACATTACCAAGTACAAATTTAGCACAAATTTAGGAGTTTTGAAGGGGGATAGAGAAGTGGCCTGTGGAGAAGAGGGAGAGAAGAAACACAAAAAGGTTAGTTGTTTTATAACAAGGACTAAAATAGAAATTGATGCTTGAAACACCCCCTATCACCAAAACTAATAATCTCAAGTTTGCCCAACCCTTATCTGTTTACCTGAGGTGGTTCATAAGGTACAAGCACACTCTGTCTTCCTGTGATGGGGTCTTCTACGTACTGGGCATGGCTGTTCCCTTCTACTCGAATCAAGTGACTAGGAGGGGCGATCTGTCCTGCAGAACGGAGAAAGAAAAAAAGAATTCTTAGTTCTTCACTCTCAAAACAGAGAAGACAAAATGAAACTGTATGGACAGAACGTTGGTGGCCAAAGAAATGGCTTGTGTAATAGAGGCAATATACATCCTTGAAAAGAGGAATCGATCCTGTTGCCAGAGATCTAACACATGAAAGTATCGCCACCCATAGAGCCACAGAAAGGACAGGAACGTTCATCTGTATTTAAGGGAACAGTCCCATGTTTCTGGTGCTCAAGGTAGACAATTCAAGTGGGAGAGAACTCTACGACTACATCTCTGACCTGATCCATACAGGTGATTTTTCTAGCTTCTCTGGAAAATGGAAGAAGAAGGAGCAAAGTTAATTAAAAAAAAATATTAGCTTGAGAGAAAATACTGCCCCCAAATTGACCATTAAAAACACTCAATAGGAAGCTATGGATGGAAAGGATATAACTTTCACTTTGCCTATTCTTCTTTTCATCATGAAGTCTCCATCTTACTTTGGTCATAAAGATGGGAAACTTACTGTTTTTATTGCGCTGCAAGAGCCCCAGGTTAGAGGGTAAGAAACGGCAAGCAAGTTTTAAAAGAGTATAGGCACAGTTTCACAAAATGTGATACCTGGTGGAACTCGAAAAGAAAGAAGCTGCTCTAAGAGTTAATGACGTGAAAGTGTTTTTTAACCTTTGGCTGAACGTTCTCATTCTACAAATTGGATATTCAATACAAGTAAAAAGCTAAGTGTATCAAGATGCTCTCTGCTCTCTGAAGCATCATCTTTTATGGCAAAAACTAAAAACAACTATTATGTCAACCAGTGAGAAAAAAAAAATAAGAAATGGTTATGTCACTTTGAGGAATGGAGGGCAATTATGGAAACCTATAATGAAGCCTAGGGAATAACCTTTATAGCATATTGTTAAGTGAAAAGCAAGATGCAAAGGTATGGATAATGAGATCATATAAACAAGGACTAGAAATTAATGTGTAAAAAATAGTTGTATTAAGCTGGGAGGATTTTAACTTTCTCTTTTTAAATGTCTATTTTCTTTCTCCATCACTTTTTTCTCTAGCATCTATTATGTTCTCTACATATACACACTCTGGCTACCTACCAATCTTTCTATTTTTCATATAATTTCTATAAAAAGTATCCTAACTCCCAACCCTCCTGCACCCTCATCACGCTTTGATGAATCTTTTTGCTTTCTTCTGTCCTTCTTTTCTATTTTTGTCTTCTTGACTTAGCCTGCCTTCAAAGAACTTTAGAACAGCAGATGTAAGGGGACCCTTGGAAATAATGACCTCTTCTGTAAAACTGTTACTGGATCTGAGGCTCAGAGGCTGGGGCCTAACTTACCTATGGATACAGCACTTAAAGGTCGCCCCAAGATACCTGCTCTTTGACTCCCAGTCCTTCACTTTACTGTTTCCCGTCCCCAGCTTACGTTCTAGATCTTCTGTTAACTCTTCTTATCCATTATTTGTCTTCATTTCTTTTTCTTAGTTCTTACTTCCTTCTTCTATTTTTTTTTTTTTTTAATATTTCTCATCTTTTACGCTCCTATCTCTTCCCCTTCTAGACCCTAATTGGTCTGGCTTTGACAATCACCCTGGGAGAGGCACTGAAGCCCCTAGCCAGGGCCCAACAGATCAGGGGCCACATGTTCTCCTTAAACCCTCCCATTAAAAAAAAAAAAAAAAAGAAGAAGGAAGGAAGCAGTAGTAGGGAGTAGAGAGGCAAGTCCAGGTCACTGAGCAATTACCAATATTAAAATAAACAGTTCAGTCATTGTGAAAGCCTGAAATTTACTCATCATTATTCTCAGACAGTCTTGTCAGCCAGAAAGGTAGCCTGAGCTGCCATCAGCCAGCAGAGGTTGGAACCAGGTAAGTGGGCACCAAACAAAAGTCTCCACAGGAGCTCCATTTCAAGGAACTTAGTCGAACGGCCACAGATCCCCATTCTCCTTACCCTCGTTGAATTCACGGCTCAGCTCATGGTTGGGGCACCTTTTCACCACTTCAGTGACGTGCTCGGCCTTCTTGTAGACAGGCATGGCACGGATGACGGCGCCCTGAGGGGGTGGGGTCATCACCTTGATTTGGATGGGGCATGTCTTCGCAATCTGGCAGTACAGTTTCTTCAGTTCAGTGGAATACTGCTTAGAGATGAGCCAATGGTGGAGGAAAGAAAAGAAACAATAGGAGACACTGTTCAAAATACCTGTTCAAAATCAGAACAAGGAACATGCATCTACTTTCTGTAAACACATACCTTTATAGCTGCCTGTATGAAACCGAGCAGGACCCTGTGGGGCTCCTGGGTAGAGAAGCCTTTCCAGGTCCCCCACTCCTTGTTTGTAGGGAACAGACTCTAGCCTCCATGACCCTCCCTGAGCCCCAAAGGGAAGTTTCAAACGTTTGCTAATCAGGGAAGGGAGAGGATGCAGAGACAAATGAGGAACAGCCAAAAAACAATAGTGCAGCCTTGGGGCAGGTCCTGGCTCTGCCTCAAGGGATCCACAGAACAATATCTTTGAGCTCCTTACAGAACCAAAACCCCCAACAAATGGAGTTAGCATTCTTCATTCCAGAGAAGACCACCTGAGGCCAGATTAAAGCAACCAGAAAAACTCATCAGACTACCTGAGACCAGATTAAAGGAGTGCAGCCTCTGCACACACCCTAATCTTATCAACTCTGCCCTTGAACCATCACTATAAAACTCCTCACCAAATCCTCCAGGGTTGGGCCACACAGTTATTGAGGGCAGGAGCCCACTCTGCCCCCCTTTGCCTGGCAAAGCAATAAAGCTATTCTCTTCTACTTCACCCAAAACTCTATCTCTGAGATTAGATTCGGCACTGGGGTACAGAGGCTGAGCTTTCGGCATCACGTTCACCGTTGGCTACTATATGCATGACATCTAGCAATCTTATTCGAGGGGATTACATTCATTGATCAAATTAATCATTTCTTTCCACTTTAAATAAAATCCTATGTCTACAAACTATTTCACATTTTATCAAAACACATTTATGTCATTATTTCCTGTTATCTTCTCTTTAGGATGAAGAAAGATATTCTCAGAAATATTTCAATGATTAACACTATGAACAGCTTTACAGAGTACCAGAAACTAAATGGAAAAACAATGTCCTCATGTACTGAGTATTATTAAACAGACTATAATTAATCCCCCCCTTATAATACTCATAGGAATTAGGGTTTATGGAAAAAAATGTTTTAAGATAGAATATCTGGCAGATAGCGAAGACGTTTTACCTGAGGTCAACCAACTAGAAAACTGCAAAGCAAAATTTCCCGCAAATGGCTGCACTTATCTTCTAAGGTCACAGCCTAAAAGAATGAGGGATCTGGAAGGGGCCACTTGGTCATACACTCTCATGAAAGAAGGACTGCTCTACTACAACACAGCAAAAAGATTATCTTTTCACTCACAAGTGACTGAAATTTTTCCTCCCCACACTACCTTCTGTAGGGAGAGGAAGTTCAGTGGTTGGTTGACTGTAAAATTAGAAAACAGGGTGGAGAAAGCATGACACCTTGAAGAAAAAGTTCCATCCTTGATGTTTCCTCTTCCCACCTCTGAAACCGTATAGAAAGTCTACATTCTAATCCTTATACCATCTTAAACCTTATCACCCCTGTTCGCTGGGTCAATGCCTCATCACTGCATTCCTCCTCATTCTGATGTTGAGTGAAACCACCCAGGTAGTGGAATTGCTGGCCAAGAGCAGGATACCTAGTAACACTTACCCAAACAAAGGTAAACAGACACACACAGGTTACAATCCTAAATTGGCAGCAACATCCTTCCAGGGAAAAGACACTGGGGAGCAGGAGCCAGAGTGGCAAAGGGATTCATTATTGCTATGTTCCAACCCAACTCTGAATAGAGGCAAATGTCCCATGGAAAAACACATTTAAAAGGGCTTCCCTGGTGGCGCAGTGGTTGAGAGTCCGCCTGCCGATGCAGGGGACAGAGGTTCGTGCCCCGGTCGGGGAGGATCCCACATGCCGCGGAGGATCCCACATGCCGCGGAGGATCCCACATGCCGCGGAGGATCCCACATGCCGCGGAGGATCCCACAGGCCGCGGAGCGGCTGGGCCCGTGAGCCATGGCCACTGAGCCTGCGCGTCCGGCGCCTGTGCTCCGCAACGGGAGAGGCCACAACAGTGAGAGGCCCGCGTACCGCAAAAAAAAAAAAAAAAAATTGCTTTACCTCTTCCTTTTGAAATATAATATTTATTTAAATAATCTTTCTTTTTCTCCCAAGCATTTCAGTATATGAAATTTTCAGTTAAAAATTTCCTAATACTAGACGTGTATTACATAATTGTTTCTCCATGCCCACAGGTCAAGGATTAAACACAGCAAAAGGGTTTTATATAGCGTGAAGAAATAGGAAGCATGCCATAAATCAACCACAGAAAAAAAATTCTACTTGGGAAACACTGAATGAAATCTAGGTAGATATTTTTCCTCTAGTGTTTTTAACCAATGACTTTACAAATAAAGACAACGTCTTAAAGCATGTTATGAACTCATTTTTATTGAGAACTCTCAGAAAATAAGCATATCTGTTTGTGTTTTAACTAAACTAGGAGATGTATAATCTGAACATGAGTTTCATAAAATGCACCTCAGGAAAGATGATTGCAAAAAAAGTTTGTCAGCTAACACCTAAAGGCAAATAAGGCACCCATCCAAGCGTGTAAAGATTGCAAGAAAAGAAGGATAAGTAGGACAGTTAAGAAAAACGTTCTGTTTCAATAGCTGATATACTGTAAATCACACTTGACAGACTAAAACGTAAAAGTACTAAGAACAATCTTAGGCATCATCAGGTTAAATCTTCACTCATCCTTAAGAGGTGGGAGGGGGAATCTAATTTCTGTGTTTCAGTAATGATATTCAATAATAACTTCACCATTTTCTGAGCTCTGGAGTAAGAAATTTAATCTTCACAGAAGCCTAATAGGAAGGTACTACGGATCTACAATCTCTTATCTGAAACCCCTGGGGCCAGATGTTTCAGAATCCAGAATTGTTTAGATTTTAGAAAGGGAGTAGAGTTCATATAGCGTATGTTATAAACACCTCCAGGAGGATTTAGTGGGCCACCCTATAATCAAATCTTAATATTTCTGCAGAAACCATGAAGATTCACACGAAGTAGGAAATGACCATAAAATCTCAATGTTCAGGCCAGGTTTCACCACCACCTGAGTTTGCCACGAACTTATGAAATTAAAACAAAACCAAAGCAACTTTTGTTTTTCAGAGTTCTTTGAATTTCAGAATTTCAGATAACAGATAATGGATCAGTATTATTATCCCCATTTTATAGATAAGAAGAAGGCAGAGGACTTGCCTGAGGTCACAGAGAAGATCTGGTTAACCACCAGGATACAGGAATCACCCATAGTCCTGGAACAGCAGTTCCTCATCTCTCATTCTCCTGGCTCTGCAGTGCATATTTCTGTACTTTTACTTTTTTTCTAATTCTCAAACGTGTGGCTATTCGCCGAATCAACCTAAGAGGTACACAATCTTCTCTAACATTAAAATGGAGCTCAGAAATGATCTACTTACCATCAATAATTCCTCTTTATTTATGTCTCAGTATAATAATGTTTGCTCATTTCTGTGCAGGGAGAAGCAGCAAGTGATAGAAGGGAAACAATCCTGGACTAGGAGGAAGCCGACCTAGAGTCTAGGACCAGCTGTCTGTCAGTAATTCTATTACGGCTCTGGGGAATTCATGAAAGAGGTCCTGCTCTTTCGCATGGTGTATGAAGGCCCTTTGTGTTCTGGCTTCATCTTTCTCTCATTCCCTCCCCCCACCCCCAAACACACACACTTCCCACTCCCATGTTCTACCCATGCAAACCTCAACATGCCTCAAACGCACCATACATTCATCACCCACAATTCAAACATATTTTCCTTCTGTTCTCCACACCGTGCCAGGAAAATTTAGATATTACTCTTAAGCTAGGGCTGCATCTGGGGCTGTAAACCATATTTTCCAATTTTAGTGATGAGGTTTTACTACTGACTAAATCTAAATGTCTGACCAGGGCCAGGATACGTTCCAGTTGTTTCTTCCAGTTAAACCTCCAGAACTGCTGTTCAGTAATCAGAGGGGCTGAAGTGGTCTGGCATGGTTCCTTCTTGACAAAGCCAAGTTTCTGCTACTCTATTTCCTTCATTATTTGCAAATTGGTTCTGTGATGACATTTAATATTTTTCCAGTACTAAATTCAGTCTCCCTGGCCTACAGTGTATTCATAATTCCTTCGACTTGCCCACTTCCCCCACCCAATAGCCACTATCATCTTCACCAATTTTCCATGCTTCTACAAGATCACTAAAAACGGGAATCTAATTTATGCCAAGATTTTAAAATACCCTGGTGATTCAAGTCAGCAGAGACTACAAATTGGAATACATCTGGATTCTTTGAATGTCTCTCTTCCTCTCTGGGGCTTTGAAAATTGACCTCTAAAATGCTCCCAAACATTGACCTGAGATTCTGGAAATCTAAAGACCAATTTCTTCTTTTGGGTATGTATGCCTTGTTTTCCTTTAATCAGCTTTGAAGTGTAATTTACTATAAAATACACCAATTTTTAAGCGTACGTGTTGGTGACTTTTGACACGTGTACGCTCTAATGTAACCACTATCGTGAGTAAGATATACACTATTTCCATCCCCTCCCCAGCCTTCCCTGAGTCCCCACCCCTCATCAAAATTATCTTTTTCCCCTTTGCAGTTAATCTTCACCCCAACCCATGCTCAGGCAATCTGTACCTGCTTTCTCTTGTTACACTTCTGCCTTTCTAAATTTTTATAGAAATGGAATAATACTGTCCATTATGTGCCTGGATTCTCTCACTTAGCATAACGCTTCTGAGATTCACCGATGTTTTTGCATGTATCAGCATTCTATTTTATTATTGAATGGAATTCTATTATTTATCAAGTCACCAATTATTTCCAGTTTTTATTTACTAGGAATAAAACTACAGTTGGTTTCCATATCTGTGGGTTCCACATCCACAGATTCAACCAAGCATGGATTGAAAATATATGGAGGAAAAATTTTCCACAAAGTTCAAGAAAGCAAAACTTGGATTTGCCATGCCAGCAACTATCTACATAGCATTCCCATTGTATTAAGCATTATAAGAAATCTAGAGATGATTTAAAGTATAAAAGAGGATGTATGTGGGTTAAATGTAAATGCTACACCATTTTATATAAGGGACTTGAGCATCTGTGGATTTTGGTATTCACTGGGGGTCCTGGAACCAATCTCCCATGGATATGGAGGGACAACTGCATTATGAACATTTATATACAAATCTTAGGACATATATTTACATTATTTTGGATAAATACTGCAAGCGTGATTGCTGATTAAGTGTATGCTTAACTTTATAAGAAACTTCCAAACTGTTTTACAAAGAAGTTGTGCCATTTTACATCACCACCAGCAGCGTATGAGGGCTTCATATCCTTGCCAGCACTTGGTATTGTCAATTTCAACGCCATCCTAGCAGGTATGTAGTGGTTCTCACTGTGGTTTAAATTAGCATCTCCCTGATGTTTAATGATCTTGAGTATCTTTTCATATACATATATACTTCATTTATATTTATATTTTATATAATGAAAAGTTTAAAATATATTTATATTCACTTTATATTATTTTTATATACTTATTTGCTATTCTTTTCTGAAGTGTGTTCAAATCTTTTATACTTTTTAAATTTTCATTTTTTAATTGGGTTTCTTGTGTTCATAATTTGAGTGAAAAGAGTTCTTTATGTATTCTGGATACAAGTCCTTTATGTAATATAAGTTAAAAAATTATATATTTTCTCCCAGGTTATAGATTGCCTTTTTTACCCCACCTTCTGTGCTTTTCCAAAACAGTTAATTTTAAGAAATTATCAGTATTTTGCCTTTAAGGCTCATGCATTTTGTGTCCTAAGGAATTTTGGTCTAATTCAATGTTAGAAGGATTTTCTATGTTTTCCTGTAGAAGTTTTATAATCTTAGCTCCTGCATTTAGTCCTATATCTACTTTCAGTCTCCTCTTTCTCTCCCTTCTCTTCCTCTTTCTCGTCTTCTTTTTAATGGATATTCAATTGTTCCAGCACAGTTTGTTGAAAAGATTATATTTTCCTCCTATTGAATACCCTTGGCAACTTTTGTGAAAATTAATTGACCGTATGTGTTCAGGTCTTTATCTGGACACTGCCTTCTTTTCTATTGATCTATTCACACATCAGTATCACATTGTCTGGATTACTCTAACTTTATAGCAAGTCTTAAAATCAGGTAATCTAATTCTTCCAATTTTGTTCTTCTCTTCCAAAATTGTTTTAGCTATTCTAGGTCCTTTGAATTTCCATATAATATTTACAAGAAATTTGTCAATTCCCACAAAAATATCTGGTAGAATTTTGGATGAGACTGTGTTGAATATATAGGTCATCTTGAAGACAATATCTTAGCAATATTGTATCTTCTAATCCATGAACATGGTATATATTTCCATTTAATTAGAACATGTTTACTTTCTCTCAGGAATATTTTATAGTCTTCATTGTGCAAATCTTGCACAAATTTGTTAGATTACTTTTTTAATACTTTTTTTTTTTGCGGTATACGGCCCTCTCACTGCTGTGGCCTCTCCCGTCGCGGAGCACAGGCTCCGGACGCGCAGGCTCAGCGGCCATGGCTCACGGGCCCAGCCGCTCCATGGCACGCGGGATCCTCCCGGACTGGGGCACAAACCCGCGTCCCCTGCACCGGCAGGCGGACTCTCAACCACTGCGCCACCAGGGAAGCCCTCTTTGATACTTTTTAATTGTAAATAATACTTTAAAAATTTACATTTCTAATTGTATTTTTCTAGTACATAAAATATAATTGATTTTTGTATATTGACCATATATCCTGTCAATATACAAAATCTTTCTAAACTTATTAGTTCTAGTAGTTTTTTGTAGGTACAATTTTCTACATAGATGATGATGTCAACTGCAAGTAAAGCCAGTTTCATTTCTTCTTTTCTAACATGCATGACTTTTAATTTTTTATTCTTGTCTAACTACATTAATTGAACTATCATTCAATTTGCTATTGTTTTTTCTTCTTTAAATTGGTATCTTAGATCATTGATGTTAGACTTTCATATTTTCCTAATATAAGCATTTAATTCTACAAAGTTCACTTTAAGCACTCCTTTAGCTATATCTACAACATTCTGATGTATCTAATTTTTAACATTGAGGAACACATGAAGCATTTCTTTTTTGGGGGTTGGGTTCTATTATACTTCGTATCCAATGTAATAAGGGACTATACAACATTCTTGAGAGAAATAATTCTTTCTCTAGGTTTTTGGTTTGTTTCATGGATTCTACTTCTAGTTTGAACTTATTTCCCCTTTGCACATTTTCTTACCATTCTAAACAGATTTTTTTTTCATTGTTCTTCCAAGGTTATATTTATCTCTAGCTAGGTTTTTCCTACTGACAGGTATCAAATCAAGAACCCAACTGATTTTATACCTGAAAAAAGAATCTACTATAACTTAAGAATTTCTTTGGTGATCCAAGTCCACTGCATTGAATTTCCAGCAGCTTTTTGGGTGGATATTAAACATTCCAAACTTTATGTTTGAAATTATAAAGTTTCTCTCCCTGTAGTGCTGTTGCTATTAGAAGCAGTTATGGAGATTAAAAACTTATCCAACTTCTTTTTTTTTTTATAAATATGTCTGTTTTCATAGTTATAACAGCATGTATACATAAAAAAATTATGGAAAAAAGAAAATATATGACATATTCCCCCTACCCAGAGATACATACCCCTAACATTTTAGACTTTTTCCTATACGTGCGCGCACACACACACACACACACACACACACACACACACACGCACACATATACACAAACTGGGGCATATCATAAAAATTTTGGTATCTTTTTTTATTTAACATATCATGAGCCTGTTCTAGTTTTAAAATATAATTTTATGTGGTTATGTTTATAGTTTTAAAAAGGGATATACTATGATTTATTTAAGCATGTTTTCTTTTATAGTATAAATTACTCCATTGTAAAAATATTAAAAATAACACTGAAGAGCTGAAGAGCACATTTTAGTATACAAATCTTTAGTACATAAATTAATTTTAACTGAATCTCTTGAAACTGGATAATTGAGTCAATGTATATTTTAGCATTGTAGAAGTCTGAGGTCAATTTGAATTTTTTTCCTTTAAATTAAGCAAGCTGCTTATTTCTCCCTAGATATTTTCGAGATTTTGTTTCCTTCTTTATTCTGTTTTTGTTTTAAGTGAGAATGTTTCTAAATATATCCTTTTTTTTCTCGAAATAACTTGGAAATTGGTGAGCTCTTTCAACTTACATGCTTGAACTCAAATCAGTAAATTTCTTAGTTTTTCCTTTTTTTTACTTGTGTTTTTGTTCCTTCTGCTCTTATTAGTTTCTAGAAACATATAAGTCTTACTCTGGATATCCCTCTCTATCCACCATACATTTTATATACTCAAACACTAATTGTTGACATCTTTTTATTTTATTTGCATTCTGGGAAAGTTTCTCAAATTTGTTTTCTCTACCATAAGAATGGCTTTCTAGAGTTAATTCTGTTCTATTCTACTACAAAGAATTGAAATTCTTCTATTGCATTTCAATTGAACTTGCTTATCTCATCTATCTCCCTTTTTACCTTATCCAGTCATCTTTTCATCAGAACTTGCTATTCTAGGTTTATTATTTTCTTCTCCAACTTCACAGTGCTTATGTTTTATTACTTTGTACTGAAGCAACATTTTAAACCTTTTTTTTTCAGTTTTTTCAATGCTTTTGCTTTCTTTGGTTCATTAAAATCATGTTCCCTTATGCTTATTTTTTTTTAAATACAGGCCCTTAATTTGCTTTTGTAGTTTTCCATGAATATAGCAAGCTATAGCAAGAGCTAGTATGGGCATCCTTTGACATTTTTCAATTCAGTTCCATACTTTTTAAGTAATAAATTTGCTACAGGAGACTGTCAACAGCTTGAGTGTCTAATTTAGTTAGGAATTTTTCTGGAATTCATAATATTTTAGTGGGAAATAAAATGTTGACTACCTTAGAATCTGCTAAGCAGTTGCCATTGCAAACTAGAAATCAAATCTATTTATCTCCCCCTTTGCACATCATTCAATAACTATGGAACAAACATTTACTTAAGCACATACTATATGATGCCAGGTACTCTATTCTGTACTAGGAACAGACAGAAATAAGACTTAAAAACCCTCAGATGGAGAAACTTATGTATCCTCACTGTGTAGGATAGTCTTTAAAATGTAAAATAAATTGGAAGAAAAAATTACTCAGTCCTTACCCTCAGGTTGCTCACAGTTTAGAAGTAGAGTGAAATACAAACAATGCTATAGGTATGTAAAGTGTTATGGAATTACAGAGGATAGAGCAATTAACTACTAATTAATAAATTTGATATTTATTGAGAAAGTACTATATTCAAGAGTCTGTTTTAGGTTTGGAAATTCAGAAGTGAACAAAAGCAAAGGCTCTAAAGGTGCTCACATTCTAGAATAAACAAGTGAATACTATGTCAGATAGTGGATAAAGAAAATCAGAGTAAATTTAAAGGCAGTAGAGAGTCAAGAGCCAGGAGTTAGAGACCATTATATGAGGAGGATATTATTTTATCTAGAGTTGTCAGAGAAGAATACTTTGGTAAGTTGATATTTAAAGAAAGATCTGAAGGAAGCATTGGAGTGAGCCATTCATACTCCTAGGGAAATTATGTTCCAATTACTGAAGACAGCAAGTGCTAAGGTTCTGGGGTGGGTATGTCTGTCATGAAGGCCAGTGTCACTGGAGAGCAGTGAACAAAGGATACAGTGATAGGGGATATGATCAGAATTTAGAGAGAAGTTGGGGCCCAGATCATGCAAGGTTTTTGGCCAGAGTAAGGACTTCAGTTTTCCTTGATGTGAGATAGGAAGCCACTGGAGAGGTTTGAGAAGGTGACATGATCTGATTTGCATTTTAATAAGATTCTGGCTGTTATGTGAAGAATAAACTCTGTTGACCAAAGATGGAAGTAGAGAGACCAGCAAGGAAGCTACTGCAAATAATCCAAGTGAAAAATATGAGAGTGGCTTAGACCAGCAGGGGAGCTGGTGAAGAGGATCTGGTTTCCAGATATATTTTAACCAGATTCACTGATGGATTGGTTGGAATAAGAGAGAAAGAGAAAAGTAAATATATTCCACTAAAGCAGAGAAGAAAGGTTTTATAGAGGTAGTGATATTTAAACTAGGCCTTAAAAAAGACAAGTTATTCACCAACTAGACGGTACACCAAAAAACAGGAGGAAGGAAGAGTCAAGAGGCAGAGGGCAGGCTCTCTATGAAGAAAGAACATCATGAGTACAAGCAAAGAGATGTCAATGTGGTTGAAATAGAGATGCGCTGGGGGAAGAAGGAGGAGAGGCAGAGCAGAAAGCAATGAGGCTAAGCGAAGAAGGCAGCTACCAGATTCAGAGGAGACTTGGATGTCACAAGAAACAGGTGGACTCTACCAGCAGGCAAAGGAGAGTCACTGATGATTGCAAAGCAGGGGGAAGACCTAATCAGTGTCTATGTAGTAAGTAAAACAAAGCTGATAGGAGCAAGACTGAGGCAAAGTAGGGAGAAGGGAGACTTATTAGGACCCATTCAGACAAGAAGTGAGGGGAGCCTAAACTAGAGCAGTACAAATGAAGAAAAAGGTGAAGAGATGGAAGAAATGTTTTGGAATTACTAAAACTCAGTCTTCTAGCTTTCATCATGAAAGATACGCATGGAAGTTCCAAAACAGGCCAAGAACTATTATTCATTAGAATTAAAGATGCTTGCAAAAATAATATGTCATTTTCTTATCTCTTTTCTAAAGTCAAAGTAGAATGAATGAGAGTTAGTTTTAACACAGGACTCCCGACATTCAGGAGCAAAATGAGACAGGACTTAGTCATTGGACTCATCAACACATAGAGAAAAGAAAAAATAATTTGTTCTAATTCCGGACAAGGAAAATAAAATACCATGAGGTAACACTGGAATTAACAGGTCAATTTTGTTGTAGAAGAGGAAAGGGCTTAATTCTTAAAACCAAAAGCTTTGGAAAAGGACTCTTATCCAAAACCAATAATGGGAAGCAATATTTACTGGACTAGGGGTCAAAAGACAAGATTTAAAATCTGCCTCTTCTATTTATTCCCTGAGTCTTTATGCAGTTACTTCACCTCTCAAAAACATAAAATAGAAAAAAATTATAATATGCAATATACATCTCTTAGAGTGGAGGAAAAAAAATCACAGATATGAGAAGCCTTAGTCAACGGCAAAGACCAACATAAAAGGCATGTATGCGTTATGATTATTACTGAAGCCTCCTATTTCTAAGATCGTCCACATAAAGTGCTTAGTGTAGCTTAAGTAATCTTGGGAACACTGTGGAAACATGATTATTTCAACCTTTCAGGAACTGGTTGTTGCCAGATAATAAAAGTCTGCTAAAGTTTGAAGATTAACCATTTGCAATGAATCACACAGTTCATATTTATCTGCTAGTAATCACTGGGTTCTAAACTGGATTCAAGTTACTAGATTCATTTGTGTAAAAAAACTAATGGATTTTGTTGATCTGCTTCCACACATTTGTAAAATATGCATGCATATATCCATAAGTACATGTAATATAATTTTATGTGAACTTAATATTTACTTACACTACACTGCTCAAAATTTAATCTCAGTGGTCTGGCATTTCTATTTCTCATGTTTTTAAGACTTATTCATGTTCTTACATACAGATGTATTTCCTTCATCTTAATTGCTGGAAGGAAAGAAGGGATTGAAGTGGAATGGAGGGAGATCTTTTGCTTTATCTGCCATATTTTATTTAAAGAAAAGATTTGAAGCAATATGGAAACATTTTGGTAGATATTCAGATGTCTAACTTTACTTATTGTTTTTTATATGCTTGAAATATTTCCTAATTAAAATTTTTCTTAAATGAATTTAGCATGGGCAGCACCAACCTGTAAAATCATTGCAGACTTATGATTTTAGAAGACACAGAATATAGAAATAAGATATTAGAAGCCAGAAGAAACATTACAGCACATCTTGTCTAAACCTGCTTCTCTTGATTTTCAGATACAAAAGTTAGGTTTAGAGAGGTGAAGTTAGGTCATTAATTCAACAAGTATTTATTAAGCACCTGCTTCATGACAGGCTCTGTCCTAGGTTCCAGGGAACTAGCAGTATTCCTTACCCTAAGGGAGTTGGTTTAAAGGAAGCGCTGACATTAAATAAATAATTTCTAAAATTGTGACATATGTTCTGAAAAAGCAGAGGGAAACAGGATAAAACATGGGGCTCTACTTAGTCCCGAGGGTTAGGAGGGCATCCCTGAAAAAATGATTTCTACTGGTTGCTCAACTAAATCTAGGCAACATGGGAATAAACTCAGATTTTCCTACTTCTGAAAAGCGCATATTTTTTACAACTTTAACATACTCTAATGATTGAGTTTCCACACACACAAAAAATTGACATTTTAAACCAAGGATTTGGTTCTATGCTTCTTTTATTGACTCACCTGTTTCAAGGAATTTTTAGTGTAAGACACATTTGCTAAGCTTTTCTTAGGTTAGATCAGGAAAAGCTTAGAAATCCTTTGGTCCAGACACTACAGTTACAGAGGAGGAGCCCAAGAGGAATTGATTCCAGAGAGGAAATGAGACTTGCTTAAATCCATGCAGCAATAAGGACCGTCTTGACATAAAGACCAGTGTTCCTCGCCATGCATCATGCCATTGGTGCTCATTGTATGGGGCCAAAAGGGAACTGGTGTATTTGGTAGCAGAGTGAATTTATATAAATGCAATATGATTAGAAAAACAGATACAAAGCTCAGAGGTCATCTAAAAAATAAAATATGACCACCAGTTTCCTACAGGAGTACAATATTCCATAGTGCTTTTTCGACCCAATATCATATTCTTTTTAGTTTAGTAAACATGTTTCTCTAGAAATTGAGATCTTTCTTCCCTATTTTGTAACTATATTCTCAGAATGGGATCTTGAACAAAAGAATAACAGTTTCTTTAAGAACCAATTCTACTCCAGCTGATCCTAGGTTTGATAAGTCAGCAGCGGACTGTACTAATCTTTGTACCTAGTTAGGTAAGACTGCACATGAACTTGTGGCTGCTTAAATTATGCAAATCTTAATGTGAAATTAGAAGATGAAATACTGTGATGAGAAGAAACAAGAAAAGAAAGCACATGTGAAAGAATTTTCTTCCAAAGATAGAAGTATCTGATCTCTCCAAAGAAGTCATGGACTTCTGACACTCACTCACTGAGGAATTTCAGGCAAGGCATAGGATCTCCCTGAACCCTGAGCCAATAATCCACAGGGCGAGAATGAGGAAGCTCTGTTAGATGATCTATAATGTTTCTTCTATTTTGAATATTTTATGATCTGGTACAAATCTGTTACAGACACCAGTTACCAGGTTCACACTGGCAAGGTAACTCTTCATAAAGAGTGTGGAAAACAAAGTATTGATCATCTTTCTGATTCCAGATCGAAAATATATAAAAGAGTAGGAGTCAATGTATGTACTTACGTGTATGTATGCACATTCGAGAGTGTGTTTATTCCCAGGAAGTACTAGCCTACAAGCAAGAATGAAGAGGCAAATTTGGGGGTGGGCCTCAACCAAATTTCCTCTTACACAGTCTTGAACATCCGCAGGAGCAAAGTATTTCTACAGTGGTATGGGACAGAGGTGCCTCAAAACTAACACATGAAATAAACTCTTTGTTGCTATACACTATCCCTGACAAAATGCAAAAGCAAGCTTTGCCTAAGTTTTGTTTTGGAAGGGAAGGGGAGGGAAGAGGTTTGGTGTATTGAGGAGTGAGCTGCTCAAAGCCAAATATCATGTTCAAATAAAATAACTCCGGGGATTTTGGAAAACAAGAGTAAATTCAGCTCCTTTACTAATAACATGTTGCAAACAGAAGGGGGGAAAAAAGCATTCCACTAACTATGTCCCACCGTCACCACCTGCCTCAGTCGACATACTATATTACACGCTCTTGGCTGCCAGACTGGTAATTCAGTATCACAATGCATAGAGATGCCAGCTAATATCAGCACACACCTGCGTAATTTTTTAACAGCTCTCTTTCCTAAAGGTGGAACAAAGACCCTTCCTCCCCACTCCATCAAACAAAACAAAAAACAACTTTACTCTTTCAACCTGTTCCAGAAGAAATGCCACACTATATGAAAATCCCAACTGTGAGGCTGCCTTGACCCACAATTCTCCAAGAATATGGATAGTATAAACAAATCAATAATTATATAACCCACCTTACTACTCAAGGGAAGCAATTGTGTAGGGTAGCATCAATTCCATCCTGATGCTACAGTGCCAGCTTCCAGATAAATCCACATCTGGCATGCTGTCATGCTAGCAGAAAATGTTTTGAATTTTTTCTCATGTAATACTATGGACATTATGACCTACTACTGGCCATTAGCCCACAGAACTAACCTTAGCATATAAAACCAGACGCAGGTGAGGTCCATTAAGACTTAGGGCCAATTACCTACTCTGAAGATGGCTGGGTCGTAAAAGGAGAGTTAAACCTAAGCTAATGCTTAAAAACATCAGTGACATTTCTGGCCTTCTGCAAGAATTTGGGTTGATTAAAATTAACAGAAAAAATAATGAGACTTACAATAATCTAAAAGACAACTACCATTCACTAACAGGAAATGCTAGGTGCACTTCTAGTTTTTAATTCTTTTTTTCAGAGAGTTCAAAGAATACAAGAGGTGAAAGGTGTGGGTCTGTACTACCTTAAATAACGTAAAATATTTGGCAGGGGGCAAAAAAAAAAAGGCAAGCTCAAAAGCTGTCATGACAGCGTTCATCCACGCTCAGCGATCAACAAGTACGAAGCCTGCCTTAATTTAGGCAGAGCAATCCTAAAACGTTCAGTGACTTAAATTTTTTTTCTTTTCTAAACTGTACTCTTGGGAAGTGCCAAATTTAAAAGGCCCTTTTATAAGGGTAAGAGGGTGATGAAATCAATAATTGGAATAGTCAGGAAAGAAAATCATACAAAGCAGACGGGGTATTCAGAGAGGACACAATTAAGTTACGGCAATTGCTTTGGCAGGGGAAAGATTAATAAGGGGGCGAGATGAGATACTTGAAAATAAAAATATAAGGGTCAAAACCTAATTTTTGATCAAGAGGCTTTGGAAACTGAATGATAAATAACCAATTCACTAAAATGGAAGAAGTCTTAGCTAGAAAGAAATAGACACAGCTTCTGTATGAGCTGCTTGAAATATACCAAATAACCTTATATAATTGCATACATGCTGTATATATATTGAATAACCTTATATAACTGTATGAGCTAATTATACGCTATATTCCAGATTTGTTCTCTACAAATAAACTCACTTGAGGAACTTTATAAACCTCACATCTAGGAAGAGAGGCTTTAAAAAAAAATTAATAATTAAAAAGTAGCCACTTCAAAGGTTTTAGTGAAGTAAATACACTCTAAACAAATATCAGTCTAATGTTCTATGATGGATGGCAAACCGAAACACCAAAAATGAAAAGAGGGAGTGAATGAGGGTATATGGTTTGGGGCTGGGTTGGGGGTGTCCTCTTGAAAAGCCAACTTTAAAAGGTTCGGTGGAAAACCAAAATAGCATTCAAGAGCCAACTAATTACCCTCCTGTGACTAGACCACAATTTTATCACCTCATTTCTGAACTGCATGTGTATACTGGGGCAGTAAATATTGCCTAGAGAGCTGTGGACAGGAAGTCAAGAGGACAGGGCTCTGGTCCTCCACCTGCACGATGATTTCCTGCAGCGTCTGAGGCAAATCATTTCCCCTCTCGGCTTCAATTTCTTCATTAGCAACTAAGGTATTCCACTTCGGGCTACATCTACTTCAAAGGAAGGGAACTCTGCAAAGCGAGCTTGCAAACAGGACGCGGGCCACCATATCCTATTGGATCTATCCTACTGATCAGGCAGGTGGAGATCCCCAAATTGGCCCCAGAGTCGTCTGGCATGGTATTCACTTCTTCTCCACGTCTCCCTTCCTGCCACAGTCGTCTAGCTGCCAGACATGTACGATTTGTGCTCTTAATAGTTTAAGAGAAAAGAATCCTTCCTCCAAGCACTTTTCTTGATGGCCCCAGCCAAAGGGCCGCCTGTTGCCACCTGTCAGTTGTGGGGATTAATTACCTGAGCCGAGGCTGGGAGAGGCACATTCTTCCTGGGGCCGCGCCCACAGATGTTGACATCAAGCAGGTGGGCTGTCTACTACCCGCTTACCGTGAAGACCAGCCGGGAGCCCACGGGGCCTGGCAGGTGGGGCTGAGGGGGGACACTCAGACTGCACCACAAAGCAGCTATATCTTGGCAGAGAGGAACATGCCCTGGGACCTCTCCAGGAGGCCACAGGCAGCTCTGTGGCCAGCCCTGGACACCAGCCTGGCCCAAAGGAGGCAGCTGCAGCCTCCCTGCTGGAGGGCAGCATTTTGGCACCAACCTTGGAAAGGGGTAGGGTTGGAGCCTGCCAGCCTCATCCTAGCTGCCTGAGGGTGTGACTTTGGACAGCCAGTTGAAAAAGATTTGACAGTCCTGATTGGTAATTTTGCAACTTTATCTCCCCAGGAGGGTAAACTCACCTTTCATTTAGTGTCTCTTGTCAGTGCCACCCCCTGCCAACCCTGACTAGTAATCCCATTCACAGTGACCTTCACGAAGCAGACACTGGAAGGCATTTGTCAGAGTGACTGGTATACAGCAGGTGCTCAATAAGTGTCAGCTGACCTTTAGTGTTCCCTGAAGTCACAACAACCATGAGGAGACGCCCGTAGTGAGAATGCTCTCCTTTTTCACATGTGTAGAAACTGGGGCTCAAATATTTAAAGTGACACTCCAATAAATGACAGAGCTGAAGATGAACTTCAGGGATTTTGTCCTCTTCTCAGTGCTGATTAAACACCTGCAAACAAGTCTCCTGACTCCCTGTCATACTCCATGTCCCTCAATAAAACAAACCTGGACGTCCCCCAGTGATACAGGAAGATACAATTATCTGGGAAGTGAAAATGCTTCTAGCAACAACTATGGTGGGCAGAGAATTTTTACCCCTCGCCCCACTGGACAAACCTAGTTTAATTCTCCAACAGACAGATGAGAGAACAGACTCAGAGGAAAGGTCACACCAGAAGTCAGCAATGGGACAGAATTAGAGCCTGTGACTCCTAACTTCCAACCCTGTGATCTTTTCACTGTAAACCATTCATTCCTATACCTCTTCTTTCTAAGAAGGTGTGATCCAGGCTCATCGGAGAGCCTTCTGGGCACACACACACTGTAGGCGAGAGACGATAATGCCAACCACCGGCTTCCCTTCCACTGCCGCAGTGGCATGCCTGGCTGACCACGCCACCCTCCAGGGCAGAGCTCTGAGTTTCAGCCATCACTCACCCTTAAGGGAGAGAAAGTGTCTTCCTTCCCCCTCAGGGTGAATCATTGTTCCCAATAGCCTGCAAAGCCCTGGGCTTCTACATCTGTCACTCCTCTTCCCTTGGGGCACAAACCTGATGCCCCCACTCCTTCCTCAGCTCCCACCTTGGCATATCAACAAGGCAGCCTCTGGGTTGTGAAGGCACCAGTCCTGCCCAGAGCTCGGGCCACTGCCCAGCAGGAATGTGTGCCAGTCCCTGGTCCAGGACACTGCCTCACACTGTGGATCCCAAACTAGCAGGAGTTCCTCCTCAGTGGCTGTCCTTCTTCAACCCCTGGCCACTAGGGTTGAAGTGTCCTGTACGTCCACATGCATGGTCTGGTGTTCTCTGTTAAAAAGACTCACAGTGCACAGTTTCTAAACCTCTATTCCCTGCTGAAGGCTGGGTCTTTGCAGAGAACAGAAACACGTTTAGAACCCATTGACTGCTAGAGGCACTTAGAGTCCTACCCTACATCATGGCCCAGGCATCCTTTGCAAGATGATACCCATCATATCTGGTCTGTTGTTAGACTCATTGCTCATTTTGGAGTCTCACTTGCAAATTAACCCTAAAAGTGAGCCCTCTATTCCAATCATTTTAATGTCTTTGGATCTGTGAGAGACTCTTTTTACTGGAAGGCTAGAGGAACCAGTCTTATGAGAAGACATGGGAGAATATATCCAGAGAGTATGGAGGGTGATAGCATCTACTGATTTCCAAAAATGACACCATTGCTCACCCATTCATGGAGTCCTTCAGAGTTTATAGAACATTTTCATAAATGCTATTCATTTAATTCTCAGCTAACTCTGAGAAAATCACCTTTATCCCCTTTCTGTCGGAAGAAAGAGGCTCAAGTAGGTAAACTAGTTTGCTCACAACAAAACAAGGGTAGAAGAGAGAGTCAAGCCTCTAGTCTAGGTTTTACCGTCAAATCCAGGGCACCTACTGTACTTGTACACACATCATATGGTGCACTGAATGATGTCTCCCTGTGCATTTACAGCACCCTTGCTACGTTCAAGTCACTGTACTATATGCAAGGACAGGAGGAGGGGGGCGAGTCCCTACCCTCCAGAAACTTACCACTTGGGAAAGATATATATATCTTTATATCTATATCTATCTATCTATCTATATATACATACATAGCTGGCACAAAAAGCATATAAACTTAAACATTATTTTGTGAAATAAATAATGAAACAAAAAATATGAAAATAATGAAACAACAAAATAATGAAACAACAAAAATAATCAAACAACAAAAATACCAAAGCGCTTTCTGGCTTCAAAATCCCAGGTTAGGGCTTCCCTGGTGGCGCAGTCATTGAGAGTCCGCCTGCCAGTGCAGGGGACACGGGTTCATGCCCTGGTCCGGGAAGATCCCACATGCCGCGGAGTGGCTGGGCCCGTGAGCCATGGCCGCTGAGGCTGCGCGTCCGGAGCCTGTGCTCCACAATGGGAGAGGCCACAACAGTGAGAGGCCCGCGTACCGCAAAAAAAAAAAAAAAAAAAAAAAAAAAATCCCAGGTTATTGGGATGTAGGCTGATGAACATTGCAACAAATACCCTCTAAACCCTTACTGTATGTGCTTACCCTCCCCCATTTCTCCCTCCCTTCTCTTTCACACACACACACACACACACACACACACACACACACACAGCTAAACTGCTTTTAGAACATCAAGAGTTTAGCAGATTTTTATTTTGAGAAGAAAAGATAAACAACTCAATCCATTCCTAAAACGATGGTACAGCTTCCAATTTCAGGTTTCAATTAGTAGACTGAATTATGACTAAATATCTACAGTTTTGAGGATTACTACACGGAAAAGAAAATTTTAAGATCTGTATCTTTCAATGAACCACAACATTCGCCATCCTAATGCTAAAATGTTCTGAGTCCTGAGCACTGGTGATATAGCTGCAGGAACAGGACCCACATTTGATGTCTGTTAAAAAACAAACTAACACTTACTGACATTAAGTCTAGGCACTTCGCTAAGTTTCTTATGTCTGATATCATCTTCACGGTAACCTGTGAAGTAGATATTATTGCTCTCACTTGCCAGATAAGTGAATCGAGACTCAAAACGGTTAAATAATTTGCCCAATCTTTCAGAGCTACTAAGTGGCAGGGCCAGGTTCAATTCCAGGGCCCCCTGATGGCAGCGCCCTCGCTCTTAACCTGTACAGCGACAGCTCGGGGTACTAGGGAAGCAACAGTCTGACCCCCTGCAAACCCCTGTGTGGTCAGCCGAGTGGTGCAACCTGCCCGAGCCTCTGGCTCCTCCTCTCTAAAACAGAGATGATGCCACCACCCACCATAAGCTTGTTGTGAGGGTTAAATGGGGGAAACCCTGCAGTGTCTACAGCCCAGTGCTGGGTCCCGGGCAAATGCTTGACGAATAGCAGCCCTCAGCAGTTATTTCCACTGTGCAGCTCTATTGCTAGATCAGCGACCAGCAAAATTATTTTAGTGACACAAAGACTTCAAAACATACTTCTAAAGACTAATCTTTGACTCAAGTCCTAGCTAATGTATGGGAAGATATGTTTCTGGGGTGAATCAGGAAATAAAGAAAGTAGAGGCAGAAAGACAAAAAATTGGAAGGCGGCTTTATCACTGTAACTGAAATCAATGAAACTGGATTCTTCATTCTATTTCTGAGGTTCCTAATAGTGCATCATGTTTTATTATTGCTTCTGTGTGGTGGCAGCAGCGTCTCTTCTTGTGCTTCTATCTACGATATTTAAACTGTAATCCTACTGTCCCGTCCTTCTGATAGGAACTAAGTCAGATTAGCAAAGAGTGTTAAATCACTCCATGAAAGAGGACCAACAATAATTGTTGAGAATCATTGTTACTCTGATATTTTATATCCTTCATTCCTTTCATCTCAGAGAAATGGATGCCCAGGTGTAAATATAATAGGATTTAAAAATGAGGGAAATGAGTAGCAAACGGATTTCAAAACAGACACCATGCTTGCTGATCTCCTTCGACTTTCTGTATTTTTATTACAACTTTTAAGTGTGCTACAATGAACTTGAGAAAAGTTTAAGACACTTTAGGGTTCCTTCAACTACAGCTGTCCCTAAGGTTCCAACAATAAGATGAATTTCATTCAAGGCTACACCATCTTATAGACAAATTGCTGAGTTTCTTTATTCTACATAAATACAGGAAGTCAGCATTCTGAAATACTGAGATCCTAGGAGTATTGTTAAGATACTGCCAAAAAGGCAAGACGAAACTTAATAAATTAGATCAGATTTGCCCTTGAATACCTTTAGTTCAAGTCTTAAACTTTTGCTCTCCTCCCCCTTTTTAAATAAATCCATAAGAACTAAAATAATTTTGAGATGTCTATTTCCATGCTGGATAATTAGGGACTGCGGGAGCCACGAATATGTTTGTGTGTGTGTGTTTGCCCGGGGTGGGGATAGGAGGTGGTGAGTGGGGAGAGATTTAAACAAACCTTTAGCTCTACTTGCAAGACCTCTTAAAAGCTTATCATAATGTTACTTCCTATTTCTTTAGAGTTCATTTGCTGAAGATGGAAACATGTATCATCTTGCTCACTTTTTCTTCATTCTTCATAAACTTAATATTCTCGTTCGCCCCAATGGGGAAAAGAATGCAACCTAACTGTCTTAGTTACGCCTTGGATTTACCAAGTGTATCTATCAAAATGTTTTAGAAATAGCAGGAAAAATAATAAAACAAACCTGTTAAGAGCAGCTGCCCTTGCCAACAAATTTGAAACATGACCAGGAAGGAAAAGAGAGGAAGGAAACAGATACGACACTTACAAAGAGAAAAGAAGGAAGAAAGGAAGGCAGGAAAGAAGGAAAAAATGGAGGGAGGATGGAGAGAGGAAAGGAGGCCCAAGAGGCTACGGAGGACAGTGTGATAGCTTAGTTTAAAACTGATGTGCAAACTTTTGTCACGCCACTAATGCTGAACTCAGTATAGTAAGAGGGATGAAAACCTCACTTCTGCTTAAAGAGTTGTTGTTTGAGCTGGCAACAGGATTGCCAGATACAATCCATCACACCCAGTTAAAATTTAATTTCAAAACCAATAAATCATTTTTTTTTTTAGCGTAAGTACATCCCAAATATGGCATGGAGTGCACTCATGCCAAAAAAAATTTTATCTGAAATTCATATTTAACTGGACATCTTGGATTTTGTTTGTTTTGTTTTTTATTAAATCTGGCAACCCTAGCTGGCATTAATCTACAGAAGTTTTAAGTTTTTATTATTGAAATTTTCAAATTTATTGAACCCCATTATCCATCACCTATCTTCCACAGTTATTAACATTTTGCCAATCTTATTTTAGGATGGAGGGAATTTTGACAGGCAGGAATGAGGGAAGAAAGAGAGGAATATCTTGGACAGAAGGAACAGCAGGAGAACAGGCATGGGGGTCAGAAAACAAAACAAAAATCATCTTCTGATGCCTGACTGTGGGTCAGAGTGTAGATTTGGAATCACAGCATACTGTGGGGAACACAATCCTCACAGAGGCAGAAGGCTTGCTCTCCTGTGTGCAGATTAGTGTGTAATCTCAAGAAAAGTTACATAACTCTTCGGTTGAGAAGTGAGGATAATACCTGCCAACTTGACAGGTTTGTTATAAGGATTAAATGTGATAATATATATGTGTGTGTGTTGAAAAACATAAAGCATTTTACAAACAGAAAGGGATTATTGTTATTAGTGGTAGATTGGGCCAAAAAGGAACACTTTGATCAGAGCATGACATGCTTAGAGGTCAGTGTGAAGTCACCAACAATGGGCCATCCACAATCTTTGATCTGAGCTGTGTGTTGGAAAGATCCCTCTGCTGACCCTGAAGACGAAGAGTTGGGAGGAGCAGAGTTGGGGCCAAGTGCACTAGCTGAACCAGAGGCCTACGGGCTTGCTGCAGGATAGAGACATTGAGAATAGGTATGAGAGATACTGCCAAAACCATTATCAGCAAGACGTCATTGACTCTATGACTCTAGGGGAAGTGAGATGAGAAATGGTGGCATACACTGGCTACTTGATGTCATTATTTCTACAGGTCACAGTGCAAAACATTTTGGTTTGTCCAACCCAATACTTTCCAATCGCCTACTATCCCCAGTGCTAAAAGGTGTTTTCTGAACAAGTCCATCTCCCTTGGGTGAAATTACCATCAATAAATGCTGATGACTCTTGCAAACCTCTAACACTTTGCGCACATTCAGTTTCATATTATACGCCAACTTAAATCAGAAAATCTACTCTCCAAAGAGGGATTCCTGACATTCTAAGTTGCTCACATACATTTGATTTATCTCTTCAGGAGAACCAAATTTAAAAAAAAATCTCTTCTTCCACAATTGACATTTTCTTGAATGTGGAATGTGGATAGAACCAAGAGTGAAATCTGTTGAAAACAGCAAATACTCATGGAAATAAATCACTAGCCAATCAATCAAAGAAGTGTGCATTCTGAGTACTTCCTTCAAAGACAGCTCTGCTGACGGTAACATCTGATGAGTAAGCCAAATCTTTTCTAACCCACTTCTATGAAACATCTTACAAGCAAATAGCTGCTAACAGAATGGGGACTAAGCATGTAGTAAGAACGTGTTGCAATGCTTTCGTTATACTCATTATATCTGAGACACCAGGTGGCTGGTATACACACACTACAGTCAATATTTCCACTCATTTTATCTTATTGGCCACCTGATTCATTTCCAGTTGGGACTTAGACAAAAAAAAAAAAAAAAAATGCTCAAGGGATTTCCAATCAGAGGACTAAGGGGAGAGAGTAGGCAAAGATTGCTTGTTTTAAGCCTTCATAACCTACAATTTATTCTTCCCTCTTTTAGTCTGTTAGCATTAGGAGTTGAAGTTTATCAAATTTAACCATCCATCTGTATTCTGTCAAACTATACAAGTCATAGCTTCCTAAACTATGCAGAATCTGAGCTCAAAGGAATTTAATTAGTAAACCCTATAACTCTATGTGTGTGGGATCCCAATCTGGGCACAAGACTGGACTCCACCAAGGTCACAGTGAATCAGGGACATATCAGACTAAGAACTCAGGTTTTCTTTGTCATGGGACTCCTTTCATGGGACCAGACCACCCATCTCTATCCCAATCAAGGTGAAAATATTTTAAAATGCGTGATTCAGTTCTCAAAGTTGAAAGCTGTGTATCCTTTAACAAGTTTAGCAAAAAAAGAAAGGAAAAGCAAATATAAGAAGTCAACATCTAATTATCATGTTTGAACAAAATATCAAAATACACATGATATTTTTTTCCAAAAAGATGACCCATCCTAAGCAGAGAATTATGTTTCCAATGAAAGAAAGGGTGTGCTTGCTCTGTTTGGTGCACCAAACCAGCTGGATTATGGTCTTAATCACTATCGTAAATGAAAGCAACCTACAAGTTCAGGAACCCGCAGCCCAAGTGCTAGGAAGAATCTCTTCTGTGGCAACAACAACGGTACAGTCGGGGAGACACATGCACGGAATGTACACAGAATGAATGGTCTTTTATTTTTGTTGCTTTTCAGTAGAAATCTCTAATGAACAATTCCTGATTTAGACTAAGGAGCCCGAGCAATCCCATGAACGTGAACGGCACAAAGCCCACTCCCCCGGCCTTCACAGGACTAAGCGGGTAAACTTAAGAATCTGTTTTCCAAATGGAATATGAATAAAGTCCCCCCAAGTCACTACTCTCCAAAACTTAAAAAAAAAAAAAAGGAATCTGTCAGACTATCAAAGCATTGTCAGTGCCAGTAAAACACATCATTAAGGTGAGTAATTTTCCTGTTTACTTCAAACACTTTTTTTCCCAAACTCAAACCTGGGCAGGTCTGATCAGGTAAGGCTTTGGAACGAGTAAAAGCGTCCCCAGTTTCTACATAAATGCCGCAGGCCATGGGCAAGAACAAGTCTCAACTGAGCACTCCACAGTAGTCGAGCTTCCCGGCGCCTCCGGTCTTGTCTCCCTCATTCCTTACAAGTATCGTCATGTCTCCTAACCTTCAAAATCTGTTTTATCTGCAACACACATGTACACATGCGCACACACATCCCACCTGTTTTCTCCCTTTTACCTGCATTAATATATTTGTACATTCTGAACAAAACATCTTCGGGATGATTCTTTATTTCCCGTGCATCTTTCAAAA
This sequence comes from Aethalodelphis obliquidens, assembly GCF_003676395.1. Classification (NCBI taxonomy): domain Eukaryota; kingdom Metazoa; phylum Chordata; class Mammalia; order Artiodactyla; family Delphinidae; genus Aethalodelphis; species Aethalodelphis obliquidens. The sequence goes on from NW_020837945.1 coordinate 77,757,777, forward strand.
TAAAGTATTTTCCACTTGAATTCATGGGTTCTTCATGTGAAGACAAACGGCAGAGTGCAAAAGGACAATTCTTTTCCAACTGCTAAAACTACTCTGATTTCGAAATCCAGTGGAGCAGAGACCTAACTTTTTTTTTTTTTTTTTTTTTTTTTGTGGTACGCGGGCCTCTCACTGTTGTGGCCTCCCCCGTTGCGGAGCACAGGTTCCGGACGCGCAGGCTCAGCGGCCATGGCTCACGGGCCCAGCCGCTCCGCGGCATGTGGGATCTTCCCGGACCGGGGCACGAACCTGTGTCTCCTGCATCGGCAGGCAGACTCTCAACCACTGCACCACCAGGGAAGCCCCAGAGACCTAATTTTCTGATTTTTTTTTTTTTTTTTTTTTTAGGAAAACAGGTACTATTATCTTAAACAAAGGTTTTCAAGATCTACCTTCTATGCAAATTATCTACTATGTAGTTTGTGTTTTCCTTCTTAAAAAAGAAAAAGAAATTGGAGAAAATTGCTATCTTTGAGGTGAGATTAATACTCTAGATTGGTTTATATCTGAGACAGGAAGTTAGAGTTACAATTTAGTCCTAGATCTATTTTGTCGATATGGACAGATCAGTAGATCTTGAGTTGACTTCCCAGTCTATAAAATAGATCATTAAAAAAAAATGTCTCTAGATCACAGGGGTATTGTGAGTTCTACTGTTTGCAAAGCACTTTGCATTCTTTGGGTGAGAGGTGTTGGGCTTGTTATGAAGACACTGTACTTACATAATCCTAAACATGCTCACAAATTGGGGAGGTAGTTTTCAAGCCAAAGGCACAATGTTTTCTTATACTTAGAGATGAACTTATTTGCATACTGGTCTGAAGTTCTTATTCGCTCCTGTTCATTCACCCTGTTTTCTTCTGGATGTCATCACTGTCATCACTCCTGCTTTCTCCCGCCATACTTTCTTTGATTTAGGTACAACAGGGAAATGGGAAGGAAATTAAATAATGATACAGGGCTTAAATTGAGTGGAAGTTCCTATTATTTCCCTACCCCAGGGGCAGGGAGATGGGAGCAAAGTAAAGGAACCAGGAATGGAGGAGGGAGGGCTTTAGCAAATCTAATCCCATTTACTGTTTACCAATAGGGAATAAGGGAAGATCCAGCCTGCCTTTGCCCTTGCTCTATCTCATTAGGAGTGTTTAAATTTGGGTAGGCAAAAGATAGCTATAAGATAGTAACAGACATAAGATAGTGAAAGCCAAGATAATAACAGGAAGGACACTTCATTCAAGGGTCATTCATTCCTTGGGACTTCCCTGGCGGTCCAGTGGTTAAGACTTTGCCTTCCAATGCAGGGGGTGTGGGCCCGATCCCTGGTCGGGGAACTAAGATCCCACATGCCTCATGGCCAAAAAAAACAAAACGCAAAACAGAAGCAATGTTGCAACAAATTCAATAGAGACTTTAAAAATGGTCCACATCAAAGAAAAAAAGAAAAGGATCATTCATCCCTGGATTGATAGGATCTCCATCGCTTTGCTATTTATTTGCTAGATGACTTTAGACCTGAAAGGTATGTAACTCTGCTTCTGTGAAATGTGAATATTACTCACTTACCTTGCAGAATTCTTGTATAAATTGGTTACCATAATGTTAAGTATCTCATGGAGGTCTTGGTCTGATGCTCAGTAAATGGTAACCAGCAATTTCATCTCCACCACCTACATTTTGGAGCTGGCCATCAATTGCCAACTCCTGACACCATAACACCATATTCAGGAGAACAAGCATAACTCACTATCCTGCTAGAGGTAAAATTTGAAGTCAGATAGTATGTGTTATTAGAAAAGGATAGAAGAAGCAAACAGGTTTTTATTTGACCCTCCCTTGCTAGGTCACTACTGTAACTTTTGGTTTTGGCTGGTAAGCTGTCTCTAGCTCCAGCTGTTGTATCTGAGCCACTGTATCTGAGCTATCTACTCAGGACAGTTGGTCCTGAGCAGCCTCCTTGGATTCAGGACACTGGGTCTAACAGCTGCCCATATGCCAGTCCCTGGGGCTGACTATAAGAAGAACAGTAAGGCCCATCAAGCCCTGTGCAGAGAATACAAAGCTAACTTTCATATTTCCCATTTGCCAGTCACTTAGTAAAACCCACTGAGAAAAAGCAATTAGAATGATCACACGGTCTGAAGATTCATTTCTTCTAATAAGAACATGACAGATTTCATGGCACACCAAGTTCCATGCCAAAAATTAAAATGCAAGCCCTTGTACACACACGTACACACTGCTATATTTAAAATAAATAACCGACAAGGACCTACTGTATAGCACGAGGAACTCTGCTCAATATGCTGTAATAACCTAAATGGGAAAAGAATTTGAAAAAGAATAGGAAAAAAATAAACGTCATTTGATCATGTTGGATTTTAAAAAAGTAATTAAAAAAAATAAAACGCAAGCGCTATGGATTGTGAATTTAAAATGACTACTTATCAGCCGAATGCCCACTTCTTTAATTATAGTGCTCCTGTAACAGAGGAATAAAATTAGGAAGGGGGAGGGGGCCCAAACAGGGCAGATGAGGAACGGACTTGCACCACTTCGGTAACAGGAGCTCATGACCAGAAAACAGAGTCCTACCTCCACCATCTAGCAGCCTAGAGAACTCAGGCCCCTCACTTCACTTGTGAGCTTCTGTGTCCTCCTCCTACACAGGAAGATGAGGATAACACACTGAACGTGGAGTGCTGTTGTGAAGCTCACATCGTGGGAGTGAAAATCATCTGTACGAAGGGCTTCCCTGGTGGCGCAGTGGTTGAGAGTCTGCCTGCCGATGCAAAGGACACGGGTTCGTGTCCCGGTCCGGGAGGATCCCACATGCCGCGGAGCGGCTGGGCCCGTGAGCCATAGCCGCTGAGCCTGCGCGTCCGGAGCCTGTGCTCCGCAACAGGAGAGGCCACAACAGTGAGAGAGAGGCCCGCGTACCGCAAAAAAAAAAAAAAAAAAAAAAAAGAGAACTGCAAAATTTTCTGCCTACTTAAACTATGCTCTGCAACAGATTGATAGTTAAGCCAGTCCACTGGCTGGAAAACTAATAATACAGATAACTAATCAATTCAAGTAGAAATATTGAATAGGCACAGAAAGACTAGGCTAAGAAACCTCAAGTAGATAAATAACTATCTTCCACATCAAATTACAAGGATTTCTGTTGCTGTTGTCAGAGATAGAACACCTCACTAGACTCTGAACCCCTATCAGTTTTCCTTTCAGGGGAAGTTGGCAGCATTGGCCCTGGAAAGAGAAACCACGCAGACAACAGAAGGCCAGGCTGTTCCTCTGAGTTAGCACTTCGGGACTACCTCATCCAGAAAAAGCTGGTACAGGAACTTTGGGGTTTGTCTTTCCCATTTCCCTAGTACTGTATTACAACAATTTTACACAATAGTTTAAATCTTACAGTCTTACACAATTCTGTGTTTCAATTGCTCCAGACCTTATAAGTAATGTTCACTCCACTTTTGCACATTCATTCCTTTATTCCAATAATATTTACTGAACGTGCTCTCTTACTCCTTCAATGCCCAGAAAAACTTTATTTTTTTCTTGCGACACATATTAATTTGGTTCTTTTATTATAATTATAGATCTTCAATTGTCTTCCGAGCCAAATTCTAGATGGAGGCTTTACCTTATCCATCTTTCACTCAAGTGGCAAACATAGTAAAACAAGAATAATCTTGCATGCTTTGTAAAGGGAAACGACACTGATACAAAGCAGGCAAATGAAAAATATATTTGAGATTAAGAAATATATCATTGAAGTCTGTGATACAAACTCAGCATTAGGAAAGAAAAGATGCTAATGAGTTCAACTCCTGTCACTAAACTAGAAGTTTCTCACTCCAATAAAATTAGTGTTCATATACAATTTCCAGATAGTTTCAGAATTTTTTTTTAATTTGATAAAATGAACTTTATCCTTAACCTTTGCCATGAAAATGGGAGTTACAATAAATCAAATTGAAAGGTAGATTTAAAAAAAATATTTAGTTTTGTTTTTCAAACCCACGAATTATCTATCCTTTGTATCAGGAACTATGATAGACTGATAAAAGGGTAACTCGTAACTACAATTTATAAAGGTCTAGCTTTATCCACCAATTAGAGTCTCTTTGTCAGATTTAAAATCTGAACTCCAGATACGCTGAACTGTCTTTGTGTCAACAGTTTAATGCTCTCTTACCAAAGCCCTCTTCCCCCATCCTATTCTAATCCCAGCAAATGGCCACTGGCCATTCTTTCCTAAGTCCAAGAAAATGAAGACTGACAGTGTAGCTAATATTTAATCAATATTAATACTTCCCAAATTGTATAAAGAGAGATTTTTATATATCAGGTGAGATGTGCCTGTGTAGTGAGCACAAATTTACCCCAGAAAAATAGTTTATCTTGGTTGAAAAAAGTTAAGGCTACATTTTAGTTTGCTAATGAAAGAATTAAAAGGGCGAATATTTGAAGAAAATTGTCAGAAAAGTATAGAGATCATTGACACTGAATTTAGTTACGAAAGGCAATGAACTAATTTTCAAAGAAGTTGTTCCAAACACTGTCTAGTTATAATTTTAAAATAACACATGCACTCTTCTTTAGCTCTTCCATTCGCTCCCTTAATATCTGGGTCAAAAAATTAGGTAAAGGAGAAGGGGACTTGGATTCTCTAAAAACTGACAGTCAGCTTCTAACTTGTTTGCATGGATCTAGCTTTCAGAATGCTTCAAGCTCTTAATCATATTATATTTAGTACCAATTAGCACACTCCCTGTATTGTACTAAAGCAGGAAGAAACATTGATTTCCTGATTCCTCTTTTCAGATGCTTGGATCTCTAGGCAGGTGATTTACAAAGTCTTCCCTCTTGGTCTAATTCCTACAGCTAGGTTTAGAAATATGGTATCTGTCAAGAAAATGTTGAATCTTTCTTTGGGTACAGGTAAAAATTAAAGTAGTTTTTGTTTGTTTGTGTTTTACCAGTTAATATCCTTTGTAACAAATTCACCTCTAACATTCAGCAAAAAGGAATGGAGAGATTTTATAATTCAATTTACTGAACTGAATTGAGGGCCAGCCCTGGGTCAAAGCATATTTGTCCAGTTACTGATTTCTGTAAACTAGCATTGTTTTTTTTTTTTTCATAGCATTCCTGTTTTTTTTCTGCATTATACCCAAAACTGAAGTGAAAGACACTTCCATTTTCTGTGAGCTACTGTTAGATACATTATTTTTAATCCAGTGAAAGTCCATAAGTGTTCATTCTTATATTTAGGATAAGAAATCGGAAGAAGGATTAATGATCTCCTTCAATATGTTTTCTTCATAGATAAGGAAACTGAAGTCCAAAGCAGCAAAAGGACCTGGGCCGAAGCCATCAAACCAGTCACTGGCTCCCTGGCCAGGGCTCTTCCTTCTTCAATCAATAAAACTTCCTTTCAGACCCTTTCCATGCAAGGCAGAACCAGAAAGAACAGAAGGTGTTTCTTGATCTGGCCAACTACAGACATGTGTGTCCTCTCATAGACAAAGCAGTAGGATACACAACCAAGACGAATCCTAAGAGAAGCAAGTAAAAGCATAACACCAGAAACTCCCCCAACACTTGAGGAATATATTCTTTGACTTGTTTATGACTGCAGTCCTGATGAGAAGGAGCTCTAAAACAACTGTGCAGGAAATGCTACAATGTTAGGAGTCAAAACAACCCCAATTATGGGAAGTGGGTTTCCATCTCTGAAATGCACACTGCAAATCCGCTCCCAACCCCACACTCACCTTCATTTCCCCTTGCCTGATCTAGTGTCTGAATTATTGCAATAGCCTCCCTGCCTTTAGTCTCCCCACCTCCACCCTGCTGCCAGTTATTTTCCTCCGATAGAATATGATGTCGTCCCCCCTACTCAAAGCCCTTCCGTGTCTCCTCAATGCCTTCAAGACTGAAGCCAAACTCCTTAGGAGGATTCAGAGGCCCTCTCCTTCTGGCTCTGTGAACTTCTCTCCAGCCTCACTTCCTGCTCCTCTCCAATTCGTCCAAACATCGCACAGTCCGGGTATGCCAGACTCTTTCCTACTCCTAGACTTACACAACATGGCTACGTCTCCATGCCTTCACTTACCTGGATCCTCAACTTGGAATGTCCTTTCTCTTCTTCCCCATTGCAAGACCCTGCTCATCTTTGGAGAGCCAACTGTAAACGTGAAGTCCTCTGTGAAGCTGAACAAATCAGTTTGTTTTCTGTGCTGCATCACGCTTTGTTCAGACAAGGATACCATCTGACAAATATTTGTTGAGACCCATTATATGTGCCAGCACTAAGATACAGAGATGAAAAGACAAAGCTACTGCCTCTGAGTTCACACGGTAATGGAGAGACAGACAGGCGGTGCACCGTGCTTCTGAATATATGTACAAAGTGTCATGAACGTAAGAAAAGGAACTCCTGAGTGAGTGGTGGCAAGGGAAGGCTTCATCTACAATTAAGGCTTTCAGTGAGTTTTAAAGGCTGAATAGGAGTCTGCCTGGCAGACAAGGAAGGTGGTGGGTAGGGGGACATTCCAGACAGATTATAGCACCTATCACACTGAATTACGGCGAGGTTTATCAGTTTGCCCTGACGGATTGTGAGCTTTTTGAAGAAGGGCTAACTTACCTATGAACAGGATTACCCTAAAGCATCGAGCTCTAATAGTAACTAGCATGATTTAGGGAGGGACTGCTCAGTGGCCAGCATTGGACTGAAGGCTTCCACACTGCATTCTCAACGACCTGCAAGGGAGATTCTTTACACCTTAAAGAGGAGGAAATTGAGTCTCAGAGGGGTCTGGTCCCTTGCTTACGCGTAAACTGTGGAGTTAACGTGTGTTTTTCTCCAAAGTGCACCTTCTGGTGCTCCAGAAATGCACTTTGAAACTAAAGGTGTGTTTCAGCGAAGCGTAACAACTGAGACTTAATGAACGGGGTCATCAACCTAGCTTCAACAAAGGCACCTGGGGACATGTGTGCATATGCATATGATACAAAACATATATAGCACCAAATGGGGAAATTCTATGGCAGCTATGATGAGTGTATACTTGGTCATACCTGTTTGGGTGGGTAGTAATTCTGAAGCTTCAGAGAAGGTAACACTTTAAATATTCCAAGAAAAAAATTTAACAAAAGGGAAATTAAGCTTCTGAATGTGAAATAATGCCTTTTCTAAGAAACCGATCAGATATAATCAACGCAGATTCACTTTAAGTGACAAAATATTTCTGAATTTTCTAAGATAGAGAACAACGCTTGTCCTTGCCACACACAATACTCACAGAAGCCTCAGAAAGTCTGAAAAGATTTGGTTTTATGGAGAAGAAAACTTTCATTATACTAACTTCACTTTTAGAAGCTCAAAGGATTCATTCTACTAAAAAGAGCCACTAAACGTTAAGTTTTGGAAGTTTCCTTCCTATTTTTCTTACCATTTCCTATCCTTTTTTTTTGCTTTCTTTGCCCTTTTCACCACTGTAACTCATGTCTTTGACAGAATGAAAAAAAAGAAGAATGGGAAAGAGAAGGGAAAACAGGAGGGGCTGCAGAAGTAGTGGGGAATAGCAATCCATCTTGTGGACTCTGAATATTTATTATAAATTACAGCACATACCCTCAACCTTCTTCCCCAAAGGGTGTCAAGAATGAGATCACGGCCATAAAACCCTACTACTTCTTAAAGTACACAGATTTAAGAAGGTACACATGTAACATCTACTAAAACAACACAGAAGGGTCAAGACAATTAAAAATACTGTTGTTTAATTGATATTGATAGTATTTAAGCTTATTCCCCCCATCACTGATTTCTTCCCCCTTTCTGTTATTTTCTTTTTGATCAAGTTTTGGGCAATATCTCTGAGTATTTGGGAACAAATATCCAGGTGCTCCTCTCACGCTTCTTTGCACAAAATCTCTACCACGAAGAGTAAAAAAACTGGAAACCATAATTTCTTTCTGCCTACTGGATTAATAGGTAGCTTTATGAACTATTCCTGACAGTCCTAATATGTTTTGCATCTACTTCATATTGACAACTATTTTTATAACACTTGGCTCAATGTTAGCACTGTCCACATACCATGAGGGTATATATTTTAACCACCAGGCTATTAACACATATACTTGCTATACGAAGGAATAACATTTTAAGAGGAATCCTCTAAAAAGTTTATAAATCTTTTAAAAATTAGACATGTTTGAACAGGCAATAAAACACAAACAAGTCCTGGCCCTGTCGCATGCAGAATGGGTTGGTTACAGATGCTTTCCTGCAAGCTACATCTTGCCTATTACAAGAACATTCATCTCCCAAGCACATCATTTCACCTACCTTGCCTGAAGCAAAACAAAGCGCACACACAAAATCACAGGATTTGTAAAAATATTACTGCTAACGCTTAAAGAAACTTACACTTATCTGACATCCTTACAGAGGAGAAGAACCAAACACCTGATTTCCAAAGTACCACTTTCTGACGACTGCTCAGTTTGCTTTCCCCCTATGCAAGCTAATGACGTGAGGGGAGTCTAACCTGTGTCTTCATTTTTCTTGCCTACAACACTGAGGCTGGGCCAGCACTGACTCACAAAGCTGGAGACATTAGCTCATGGCAATGATTCAGTCATGAGAATTCTGACAGACAAGGGCCTCTCCCCTCACTGGTGCTTCAAGGGGGAAATCAGTCCCTGGAAGGGATGGCTTATGACCTAGGCATGGATGTTACTGCATCTGTTATCAAGCACCGAGGGAAACGGGCAGTGCTGTCTGTGACAGCAGCCAACTTAATAGACAATAACCGTCTCCATAGGGAGGCCTCTGCAGTACACCCAGTTAGAAGAGCCTTGCAAAAAGGGCCTTATCTCCTGCAACCAGCCCTTTCAATCAGTCCAGGAGAAGAGTGTGGATTCTAGTCTATAGACTACTTGGGTTTCTGCTCAGGGAGAGAAGAAAGGCAGAAGGGCCAAGTGTTCGGGAGCTAACAGGCTTTCAGCTTTTATTACTGGGGGTGAGAGAGAACATCTAGGAAGTTTTGAAATAGGCTGGATAAGAATCATCTCATTCAGCCAATACCTTTAGCTTAGAGCTCAGGGTGAAAAAATGCGAATGTTCGTTCATTTTGCAAGACAGGAAGCTGCAAGCCTTTCCTGCCGCCTCTGTCCCAAGGCAGCAGAAGCAGTTTGCATGAGGACAGACTTCTGAGTTTACAAACCACTTTCACTTCATTATCTCCCTGGATCCTCACAACAACCCTGGAGAGCAGGTGTCATTAGCCTTGTTTTAGAGATAAGAGACACCACGGAGGTTAAGAGATCTGCAAAGGCCCCAGCTAGAAAATGGCAGCCTTTAGATCTCTGCTAGTAAGAGAGTTAATCACTTCAGCTCCTTGCCTGGCTCTCCATTCCTCCTCCCTGCCTTCCTGTGTAGCCTCTGGAAGCAACAACTTCAGCAGCTGCCTCTGGCCCTCTCTCATTTCTGTCCTCCCCACATCAGTGCACCGTGTCACTGAGGGAGCGAGCCCACCATCTTGTATCTGCACTACAGTGGCATGTTCCAAATTGCTTCCCTTCCCCCAGGCCCCCTCCAACCAACCTCCATACATTGCCGGATTAATGGGTTTTATCTACAGTCCCGAGCATGACAATTCCTGTGCTCAAAAAGTATTCAGTGTCAGCCCACTGCCCGTGGGATATAGTCCAAATGCCTTAACCTACGTAGGCTGGCCCCATCCTACCTTTCGAGCCTTGACTTCTGCTGTTTCCTATCCGTGACCACAGCTTCAGGCAGAATAGCAGAGTCCTGTCTCCAGGCGAGCAAAGCAGGCTGGCCTCTGTGTTTTTGCTTCAGCTGTTCCCACTGCCTCTCTGGAAAGTGTACTCTTTTCCCCACTTAACCAACCGCTGGGTCAACTGCTGTCCTCTTCTTTCTTTCCGGACACAAAAGCCTTCTCTTCTGGGTGCACAGAACTTTTCATTCAAAGGGAACTTCAGAGGCCACTTGATCCATTCTCTCACCTAAAACTTGAGCCAAGGGTCTCATTTCTATCTTGACTTGCTCCAGGGGCTGAGCGCTCACTATCACTGGAGGTAGCGCATTCCAGCCCTGTAGAACCCTGGCCATTCTTCCTTCTGAGCTGGAATCTGCCACCCAGGGACTTCCTCCCTTTTGTGCTAATTGTGCCCTCTGGGGCCATCGCAACAAGTCTAGAATGTGGCTGGTTTCAGAAAAGCTAGCACTAAAAAAGGAGCTCTGGTCACTGATTAACAATAGCACCCTTTCGGAGCATGCGTCCTCGTTCCTTTGGGGTTGAAGCTGCAAAAATAACTAACCTCCAGGGCTCTCTCCCAGAGCAAATCAATGTGTCTCAAAATTGTGCCGCTTAAATGGTTAAGGTACTTGTACGTCAGAAATATAAATGGCAGTGTGCCTGAGTGTAACTCAAACTCACAAGATAAATATTACTCATCTTCCTGGAATTTTAATTTCAATGATGCTTTTTAAAAGAGGGAGATAAATATATTTAAATGTATATTTGTATTAAAATGCAAAATTGAAACGAGTTTTACAAAAAAAGTAAACAAATTATATTTTTTCTATGGAACCCTTCAGATTATAGCCTCAGGATGCCCGAGGCAGACATTCATTTTGCCCTGCTCCTAATTGGGGTAAAAGTTTTAAAGGACTGTTCTAATATATCACCTCTTCCACATCGTGGAAGGCATCAGAAGCTAGAGGTACTCCATAGATTGGATTCCCTACTGCAGTTCCTGATGCATCTGTAAGAAGGGCAGGTTTAGTCCAAATTCTAATCCTAAATTCATGATTCATCCTAATAAAAATCACCATTTACCAGGCACTGTTATGCACTGTACATTCATTATGTCTAATCCTATCAATAACCCTGCTACCTAAAGATGTATTATCCCCATTTTAGGGTTGAAGAAACTGCCCTGGAGACAGTGTCCTGCCCAAGGCAACATAGATAGAAAGAGGTGGAATTCAACCCCAGGTCTATCTGACCACCAATCCTGAATTCTTTCCACTCACCACTCTGCCTCCTTAGGCACTTTTGCTTGTTCCTTAGTACAAGAACCACAGTCCCTTCTTTCAGAAAAAGGCAAAGCTTTGTTGGATGGGTAAGCGCTAAGATAGGTCACAATATTTGTAACTTTCAGTCTTGCAAGGTAACTAAAACAGATACACTTGTAAGTATCTCTCATATTTTACAGGGTTATATATTTTATATCACATCTCATTGTAATTTAGCAGTTGAAATAATATTTTCATTTTAAATCAGGAATTTATGGAAAAAAGATCAGTCCCTCTTCTGCTTAAATGTTTCAAAGTATTATTATTATTTTTGGTTTCTGAAGCCTAAATTCTAATGCCAAACAAATTAAGAAAGCAATACGTTAAGAGCTGATCTATGCCCCACAAGCATATGCCCAAGTGACAACTTCAAAACAAATTTTCTAACCAATTAAAAAAAGAAAAATCCCTTGCTTCTAATTAACTTGTCTTGAAGCGTTCTCCGTGTGCTGAGAATGGCTGACGCTTTTATTGAGACCAGCGACAAAAGCTATCCAAGTAGCTCTGGTCATTTCTATATATATGTGGATACCTACTAGGATCCTCAAAGGCAAACAGGATGAATGTCAGAATCCAACCTAAGTTCTTTGAAGTTAGGCTGTGTTCTGAGTTAGTTGGAAGGAAAACTTATATTCAAAAGTAACTGTAATAAAAGAATACTTCTAACAGGTAGAAAGAATGTATAAAATTTAAAAATGCTTCTACATGAAGATACGGTTTCAATTATTACATTGTGGCACCAACTAACGAGTTAAACCTCACATCTGTCAAAATAAAACCATCGGGCTTCCCTGGTGGCGCAGTGGTGGAGAGTCCGCCTGCCGATGCAGGGGACGCGGGTTCGTGCCCTTGTCCGGGAGGATCCCACATACCGCGGAGCGGCTGGGCTCCTGAGCCATGGCCACTGAGCCTGCGCGTCCGGAGCCTGTGCTCCGCAACGGGAGAGGCCACAACAGTGAGAGGCCCGCGTACCACAAAAAAAAAAAAAAATAATAATAATAATAATAATAAAACCATCATTACTATCCTGGGAAAAGGGCCTTAAAATTTTATTGCTTAATTTTATTTTACTAAAACACAAGCAGATAATTACAGAGATTTTCTTTCCAGGAAATTTCAAAGCATTTTAGAAAAGTATATAGAATTATATTTACTTACCGTATAGTTATTGACTAAGACCATCTAGTATTGTGTAAATTTTAAAGTAAGTGCCCAGTTCTCAAAAAGAAATAAGACTTGCTAGGTAAAAGAAAGTAAGAAGTCCCCATTCCTCTCCTTTTCTGACATAGCTTAGTCAGCGCTCCTAAAAAGACAACTAAAGGAAATAAGAGGTATTTTCTTATACGTCAAAGAAAAACATCCAGTAGACTATCGAATGCAGTAATCAATGAAGTGCAGATTTTAGACTGAATTTGAACATTCCATTTGAATTGGTTTGGCTCTTTTCCTCAAAGTAGAAGTCCATATCATGAAAATACACTATCAGGACTACAAAAGTGTCTTAGAAAACATTGAACTTACAAATTCAAAGTGTACACATTTTCCTTTAAAGAAGGATCCACTCACTACTTTCTTAGAAACCATTTCACTTCCTCTCTCTCCTGTTCTTTCTTTTGAGTATCCTCTCTCTATTCCCACTCTTAATCCCAAAGTATCTAAGAGGATAATTACACTTGGGTGAAGGCTGAGAGAAGATTCCATGAAAACTTAACAAAAAGACTGTTCCCAGCACAATCCTTACACCTTGTAACACCTATGTCTAAAATTTTTATGCAAAGAAAAGCATTATAGCTGAGAACTGTGCTAGGCAAGAAATCAATTCTGAAATATGAATACATTATAGAAACTTATACAAATAGCTAATATTTAATTGTTTCATGAGTAGGAAACTAGACAGGAAGAAGTCTATATTTTCTTCTGGTTCCGCTGCTGAATGAGACATCTTTTCTTCCCTAGATCTCAAGTTCCTCATCACTTGTCATTCCAACTTTTGCACCAAAATGTTCATGAATGAGTTACTATTTGTTAAATTATACGATGATTCTCAGACATAAAATATAAATACCTGCAAGATATGCCTTTGTTACAATTATATACAAAAGTGTAAGCTGTAGTCTTTGAAGATAAACATAAAACATAATCCATTACCAGTGAATATCATGAAAGGACAATATAAGCCTAAAGAATGAGTTATCCATGGTAACTTTTAGAGGCTGATGATTTTCTCTTGAAAGGCTAGTTAAAATAGTTATTTGCCAAGTGTCTTCCTAAACTCAAAGGGAACAAAGTTAGACTAAAGCATTTAAAAGGAGTGTGCATTTATTTATACATGCATAACTTCAACATATGCTAGGTGTGAGAATAAGTAAAGGAAAAAGAGGTTACTTATCTATGTGGATTAGTTCAGAAAAGGAACTATTAATTATCACAACAGGAGACATTTCCTATGCATCGGAAGTACAAAAAGTTATTCCAAATTTCTATTATGAAAATGCTTTGTATTTTACATGTTGGGCAATCTGCTTTATCTAATTACCAACTAAACACCATTTCCCAAAGGCCTTCCCCACTAATTCCATTGTTTCATACAGAAAGGTTGGAAGAGTGAGGGTAGGTGATAAACTTGAATTGATAGTGTTTAGAGGGAAACACCAAACCCTGGGTCTAATACACAATTTGTGTCCTCAAACACCTCCACTATCAATCACTAATGCAAAGGAATGGAACTCTCTCCAGTAGCACTCCTAGCCTTTCTCATAACCAGCTGCTTTGGGGAAAACTTTTCCTCTCAAGACCATTCCACTCTGGAGAGTGCGGTGGCAGGCAGGGATAGTAAACACACACCAAAACTCTATTTTCAAATTCAGAAGGATCCAGTTTTTCTTTTCTTTTCTTAAGTGCAAAATTGGTAATAATATCTTTTAAAATTGATTCACTGTCTTAAAATAAATAATGGTCTATACTACAGAAATTTTTTGAATATAATTCTTAGCAAAAGGAATACATTTTGTAACTATTCATTCTAATTCCCCTATTTTGAGAAACATAGGCTTCTCAAATCGTTACGTATCAAATGCATCAAAATTCTGGTCTGTCAAATGTTAATTTAAATGTTTATTACAATAGCATATCAGTTTTAGATAAGTCAAGTTTATAAAAAGAACTGTTAGAATTTTACAAGTAAACTTAACACACACTTAACACACGTATGTCAAGGCATACAAGACATTTAAGCAAATTTTATAGAACTATGAGAATCATTTTGCTGTTTTAAACAATTACCGTAGCTTATAGAACTTTGCTTTTATGACATACAGTTAATCATATCTATGACTTACTTGATGACAATTTCTTGTTCAGAAACGTAATCTATAATTATAACATTGTTCTTATGGGAAAATGAAATTTGCTTTTCCAAGAATACAAAGTAGTAAAAAAAAAAAAAAAAGAGAGAGAGATAGGCAATTTATAACATTTAATGTTAGGGCTCTAGATTCATAAAATCTCAAATTAACAGATAGAGTAGAAGGAAAAAAGTAAGCAAAGGGGGAGAGAGAAAAAAGGAATAGCTTTGAAGCCCAAATTATAGTAAATTAACTCCTTTGTTACTCAACAAGCATAAAATATTTGTATTTATATAAATCCATGTATGTAGTTTTGCATTTTTAATAAAAAGTAAATTTTTCTCCTAATGACCTAGTCAAAATGATCGCAATTTAAAACTCTGTTACTGGTTTGCTGAAATATTACCAATAAAGCACTGAGACTCTAAGAAAAAAATTATCTGATTAACAATTACAGGATCTAATTAAACATGTCTTAAGAAGAAATTATTTTACATTAAAAAAAAGTACACACATATGCAAACATATATATTTATCCTACATTTATTTCTAGGGACTTATAGATCTACACTGTTTCATTTCATGTCTGCTTATAAATGGAAAACCTCGAAAAACTGCCTGAATTGTAAGCATGGATATGACGTACTATTCACGCAGGTAAATTTAAAAACAAAAATGCAGGATCCTAAGATAATAACATACTGTGTTTTTAGAGTTTCACCTCTCAGGCTCCCAAAGTACTTTGTAAATTTTAATTAAGCCTCACAGCAATCCTACCAAGTAAATATTACAATACCCATTTAACAGATGAGCACAAACAGAGTCACTTGCCCCAGATCACAGAGTTTTTTAGAGCCCACAAGTTGTCCTTCTGAGTTCTGTGCTCTACTTAATGAGCCACACTCTTCAGGAGCCTGTCAGATGACTCCTCAAATTCAAATGAGGATCCTTAAGTAAGCAATCATTATTGTTTTGAATTAATACAACTTGGAAACCACTCCAAGTAAAAGAAGAGTCTTTTGAAATGGTGTCCTCATCTTATTTGTTATATTTTCTACAAGATTTAGTGCAGCATAAAACAGCATAAAGAGGAAAACAAAAATGCAAACTAAATGAGTAACCCACAAAAGAACACCTGTTTGATGAACTTGAAGACACAGAATTAACTCTGCATAAAACAATTAGAAATTACATTCCAATTCTTCAGACCCTTCTAATAAAATAACAAGGTGGCAAATTATACTGTTTTATTTTTTTAACCAAGAAATCATGAGTCTTCATTATTAGATTCAAAGTGAAATGAGAAGGCTGATTCTATTTATAAAGTGAGAATCCCTCCCTAATTCACCTCACAGTAAATTAGACCTAGGGTCTCTGGCTACTCTCAATTTCCTTTAAATTTCAGCTGAGGGCAGCCTGATGATGGGGTCGTAATCTTTATTAAAAACCACAGGAGAGATGGCTGCTAAGATCAGTACCTTTAGGCCCCTGTGTGCCTAATTACAGGACCCCTTGTTCTAAAAACCATTCCACGTCTACAAAACATCTGCAGGGCTTCAAAGAGTCTAAGATTTTCCTTTCTGTTCTACAATAAACTTTAATTTCAAAAAATTAGAAGCTGTTGAACAGAAAGCTATGTTATCTCATGCCTCCTTCAGGCTCCAGTGACCTAACAGACATACTAATTGCTGCTGCTATAAAACCATGAGGATTTATTTCATATGTAGTTGCTTTTACCCATGACATGACAGCTGATTGCTAAATACCTCTCATGAGAAAAATACATATTCCCTTCTCCACCAGAGGGGGTGGGGACAGTTACAAGACTTGATCACACTATGGAAATGGTTAACATCAGGGAATGCAAACAGGAGAAGGTGTAAAGCTCACATATGGGAAGACACTGAGAGCAATAAATGACACCCATCATGCAGGGCTGACTTGAAGAAATCTCTGTCAAACTGAATGATATATAGTATTTTTCTAATGGCTCAAGAAAAATACAATGACATTATTCTCTGTCTATACCTCAATTTTCTGGTGATTTTTGTTCTGCCACACACTCTACGTGCTAATTACAAATGAGCCACTGGTTAGTGAGCTGAGAAAACTGATTCGAAGCACTTTCAATCTCACTGCCTTTTCTGGGTACAGCTTTGGCCAATTTTAGTTAAGTTATGGAGTTTCATAAATTCTCTAAGTATTAATTCTCTAAGTATTAAAACAAAACAGGGTTTCCTTGGTGGCAGTGTTAGAATCCGCCTGCCAATGCAGAGGAAGCGGTTCGAGCCCTGGTCCGCGAAGATCCCACATGCGGTGGGGCAACTAAGCCCATGCGCCACGACTACTAAGCCTGTGCTCTAGAGCCCGTGAGCCACAACAACTGAGCCCGTGCACCACAACTATTGAAGCCTGCGTGCCTAGACCCTGTGCTCTGCAACAAGAGAATCCACTGTAAGGAGAAGCCTGCGCATCGCAACGAAGAGTAGCCCCTGTTTGCCCCAACTAGAGAAAGCCCACACACAGCAATGAAGACCCAATGCAGCCAAAAATAAATAAATAAATAAATAAAAATTTTAAAAATAAAAAAATAAATAAAACAAAGAAGATTCTTTCCTTATGCCAAGGATCCAACGCACAGATCATTATATTTTATAAAATAAATTTTACAGGAATACGAAGGTAGGAAGGTCATTAACTGCATGAAAACTAACTGAGAAAGATCTACTTTGATAATGTATTGCTTAGTTTATTGCAGGGGGTGGGAGGGGGCAGTCAATCTACAGGACTTTTGAAAGGAACAGAGAATTATTATTTCCAAATGGAATATATTTATTCATAACTTTCCCCTTAGATGCTTGCTCTAGTTTCCAGTTATTTTATTTAAATTTTAAGGAACTGTCCCTTGTCACTGTTAAATATACTGCAAAGACAGCCTTCAGTCTGACTATTGTTTTGTTTGGTCTGTGGGTTTTACAACTTTTTTTTTTTTTAAATGAGTATATCACTTAAAGATCTGGAGATATTACATGCAAATCCAGGTTTCTAGATGCTCTTGAAAAATTCATCTTTTAACTCCAGCCCTACCTTCCCCCATGACACCAGGGTGGTGTTGCAGAGCAGATTCCCTTGCAGAGAAGGTGTGTAAGCTCATTTTGCCACTGTCCCCATCCCCACCATTTGACTCATTTACACTACCCCCTAGTGCCACAGATATTTGGGTTTGCCACCTTCAAGGTAGTCCATTATTAGTGGACGTGATTTTTTAGGGAAATGGGCCTGATGATCGGATCCCTGCTCTTGATGGAAATTTCCATGGTAATTTATTTATACCACAATCCTCCTCATAATAATCCACCCTTCTGGGAAACCAAAGCCACAGTGGAAAAACAAAATACCAGGTGGCTGGTAATATCTACAAAATGAAATTGACTACTATGAGTAATAATATAAGTGAAGGAGAAGGAGAAAGAGGAAGAGGAACAGGACAAAGAAAAAGAAGGGAAAAAAGGGGGGGTTGCTGTTATTCTTTCTGTAGTAGAAAAAGAAAGGCGAGTTTAGTTAAATTTGCTATTTATTTCTTCTTAATCAGTGGTCAGTTCTCGTAACATTACATGCAATAAATAAATAAATATAAATTTTTTTTCCTTTAAATGGAAACTCTACCGTGGATTCAGGAAATCACTGAGCACAGTCTGGGAGGGCCCTAAACATCAGATTAGGTGAAACCGCCTTATCACAAATACATTAACCTAGAGTTAATTCAAACAAGTTAGGGCAAACTTGCTAAGTTATTCTGCTCTGGATGTGGGGACAACACCCCTACAGCATGGCTTACAATTGAAATTCACTTTAAAGTCCAAAACCTAGAGTTAAATAAGTAACATGAACCGTCCCCAAGAATCTCCAAACCCTTTATTTAGGACATTCTTCCTCAATACTCTCGTCAACTAAGAAATAGCTTGGATAACAGGTGACAATGCTCAATGTTATTATTTTCTTGATCATGGGAGGAGCACAAAAAGACACTTCTTTATGTATCTCTGGAGATTTAGAGGATAGCTCTGGCAAGAAGTGAAAATAACCTTGTTATGATTAACAAATGTACCACTGGCAAGAGATAAGTCTACTGACTTCTGTCCCTCAGCAATGAAACCTAACAGCCACTCAGTTAAGACCAGCCCCAGTAAAGGCTCAAGCGTTGGTGAGAGAAGCGTTTCCTTTGTGCAAGGAAGCTGATAAATCATATTCACCATGGAAAAGTTTGTCTGTACATCATGTCCTTTGATGGGCTATTCTTAAGAGTCCCCAAATTCCAGAGGGCCACGCAATGGGCTGGCTTGCATTAGATTTCTGCAGAGCTGGCAGCCTTCTTCTGGAAGTCTTACATTACAGGTAACCTGATGACAGGGAGGGTGGGCCACAGGCAGACATCTCAGCTCGCCTGTGGAAGAGCCAATGGGAGTGAGCTTGCAAGATCCGATATGCTGGGATCAATGAAACTCTCCGGAGAACTGGCTGTTCCCCTTTCAAATGCCACCTCCCTAATCTCCACTTGCTCAAGTCAGAATCTTCAAAGCTCTGAACACGACATGAGGCTGGCATGATTAGGAAAGGCAAAGAGGGCTCTCTAAATCACGGGTGGAGGCAAATGGCATCGAATTAATGGACAGTTAACAGTCAAGGTCAGAATGGAGGGATACTGCTTGGGACTGCAATTACTTCCTTTGGCCACGAGGAGAAAAAAAAGTTTTTTCGTATTTACTAAGGGCCTATTATATGCTGGACATGGCTCTGAGCACTAGGTCCAGGTGCCTGCACTACAGGACCTTGACATCTATGAAGAGAAAAAAATCACAAGAGCAAAAAGGGATGTATGTCCAAAGTCCAGGGTCATTATCTCAGACGGAGAGCACAACAGAAAAACACTAACCTGAGGATTTTCCCAGTATTTGCACACAGATTATACTGTGTGTCCTGGGTTGTGGAGAAAACAGCTCTCAAACTGTCAAAGGTGTGTGACACTGATAATCAAGACGGATTGATCTATATTCACACACAAAAAAAGCCTTGTCCCTGGAGTCCAGCAAAAGAAAGTACTTTGCCCGCAGAAGTAGTGTCCTTACCAGTCCTCTCAAAGCTCAAGGAGGTGCCGTAGAAGGCTTATCTCATCCTCACCAGCAACTCCAAAAGCATTCCAGATCGGTACCTATGATTCTTCTGAATGGCCATCGAGTATTCTGTCATGTGGATATGCCACAATGTATGGAACCAGTTCCCAACTGGCGAGTGTGTAGGTTGCCTCCAGTACTTTTGCCACCGCAAAACCACTGCTATTCTTTATTTAACACGGAGAATTAAAAAAAAAAAAAAAAAAAAGGACATCCCCATAAATGAGAAATAAATGCTGGAATTCAACAGGTTCTTAAAGCTGGAAAAGACCTTTCCTAGTGCCGGCAAGGAGAGCCTACATCTGCTTGGACAGACCTAGGAAAGCGGCTTGGCCAACCTGCAGAAGTCTGCATATGGGAGGGCCTGATATCATCCTATGCCAACTATTCACATATTTGAGTAGTGGATAATATCACAGTCCTGTGGGGCTGGAGTATGCATGCTAATAGCCCAAAAGCACTAAGAAAAAACAAAAGTAGAAGACATTTTGCTTTGCATTCTCTCAAATTATTACTTGCGGCGTAACTGAACCCTCAACAAAACTATAATAAGCTCGTGAAGCAAAGGGATTCAAATTCAGACTCAGTAAACACATGTATGCCTATGACTAGCCAGGTGCTGATACGTGCACCTACCTGTGGCATGTAATCCTCATGATAAGGAAAGTATGAACATCCCTATTGGTAGGTGGAAAAAGTCAAGTTCAAAGAGATTGAACTCTCTGAGCAGGTCCCAGATGCTGCTAGTAAATTTCAGGGTTGAAATCTGCACCTAAGTTTCTCACCATTTCCAAAGTATCATACTGTCAACTGGCCTGTGGCTGATGAGTTCCAGCTATAATGCTAGACCAGCACTTTATTATATTAAATGTTAGACCTCTATCAGTAAGTAACAATTACACTGTGGAAATAAGAAGAAAATCTGAAACCCAAGCCCTAAATTCCGTGTTAGGTTGGGTGTGACTGTGTGTGTGTGTGTGTGTGTGTGTGTGTGTGTGTGTGTGTGTGTGTGT